>NC_141784.1:12175780-12366247 GCF_054643075.1 Acanthaster planci
AGACATACTGTATTCCCCATATTTCCCCACTTCTTTCAAACTAAATGCTTACCAAGAACCGTTTATTGAAAAATGAATAAATCATATTTCAATGCTTCACATTTAACATCGGTCACTTCAAGGAAATTAAGTGTTTCAATTAAAAATAACAGCTGGGGGGTGATAATCCCTGCTCTGACATCAAAAAAGAATTTTAAAAAATTGAATGAAATAACAGTTATCGTAACAATAAAAACAGGTGACATCCTGTGTAAGGGTCATTATTTGTACATTGATCAATAACAATGTAATGTCTGCAACAATCTGACGTTAAGAATCTGAGGCACCCCCCCCCCCGAAAAATTCCTGGAACCACCCCTGCTGGTGCAGAAGCAGACCACTGCCATGATTACTGCCGTCTGGTGAATCATTAAACAGTTCTCAACCCATGCATTTTTCATCCAATGAAATTCAGCCTTGTGACAATCTGTGGACCAACTGTACAGTCAGCATGTTCACACTGAAATAAATGAGCTCTTGAACAAGCTTTTAAAATTGTTTTCATTACACAGGAGATGCTGGGTGTAAGAATTGCTCTTGGGGGATGCCGCGGCCGGGAAGCCATCCATTACTTGACAAAGGTAAGCTCTCCTGTTACAGCAATTAGGAGTGGTCAACTGTCAACTACATTGTATAATCTTCCTCAACATCAAACAGGTTCTGCTATGTACAGTACATCATACCTCCAACCAGTTTTGAACCAATTATCATGTATATTTATGTACTTTGGAAAGTTCGATCATGCTGGTATTCTGCAGCTTAAAACCATTGTTGACTGCAACTGTTATAAGGCCCAACTGGCATTTTTTGTGCAGTCAGATGTGTATGATTGCTGGTTTTCTTTTTTTTTCCAAAATTTTTATCCTTTAAAACATTTACATGTATATGATACCGGTAGTTATTAGTCCCATAGCCAAGCACTCTTGACTCCATGAGTCTTCAGTAAATATGGACCAAACGGGAGCAGTGGTGGTGTGCTGCTATATGTTACACAGCATTTGCAGGCCTTTCCAGCTTATAAAATTCAGGTCCCACCATCAATCGATGGTGAATGGGTCTTCCTTAATCATCCCAGATTTCCAAGGAGTGTACCTGCAATAGCCATCTTTGGGGTCTACATCACACCAGATTCTCCACAATTGATTCACCAACATACAATGTCTACAGTGGACCTATTATGGACTCACAAACCAAGCACTGGAATTGCTTTACTGGGTGACTTTATTAGGTTCAATATTAGACCTATAGATCTGTAATGGAAACAATCTTGTTCAGGTAGTTACACACCCAACCAGAGGAGATACTATTTTGGATTGAATTATTACAAATTTTGCTGATCAGGATGAATGTCCCACCATCTCCCCTCCAATTGGTCGAAGTGACCTGAACTGTATTACCTAGATTCCCTAGTGCCAAAATTCTAGTAGTAATCAATTCCCAAAAAGACTATTAGGCCAATGAAGGATACTGGTTGCAGTGTCTGTTCATTTGGGAGATGGATACAAGATCTAACATGGGATGAGATGCTTAACCAAAAGTGCTGTCAGGCAAAGGTGGATGCCTTTTATAGTTTACTTAGTCAGGGTATCAAAGAGCACTTCCCACTTAAAATTGTTAAGCGTCATAATTGTGATAAACCCTGGTCAGCTGATCACATAAAGCACCTTATCAGTGCAAGATGGAATGCTTTTGCTAGTGGTAATAGAAATCACTTCCAGCTTCTCAGAAACAAAGTTAATAGAGAAATTATTTCTGCTAAGCAAGCATATTATGCTGGAAGGGTTCGTAACACGCAGAAGACAAACCCCAGGGAAGTGGCATAGAGAGACTCAAAAGTTGGCCAATTTTAAGAGAAGTGATCTAACCATGTTCCTGGGCACGATCCCTCTGACTTTAAACTGATTGCCATTGCCACAAATGATTACCTTGCCAGTTTTTCCCAAGGTCAAGACCCCTAAAGCCTACCACACTCGCTGCCTATCTGCCTTCTTCACTGCCACCCCCAGGTTCAACTTTGGTCTGTTTATAATGAACTTAAACGGACCTCGGTTACAAAAACAGGAGGACCAGATAATCTGCCTGCCCGAATAATTAGGGAATTCACATATGAACTGAGTACTCCTATCACAAATATTCATAATCCTGCATTTTTACAGGCTGTTGTACCAACACAGTGGAAAGAAGCCAATGTTGTTCCGATCCCAAAGCAGTTCCCTCCATCACTACAAAAACTTGGGCCGATTTCACTTTACCCCATTGTTATCTAAAATGGCTGAAGGTTTTGTTTGTAAATGGGTCGTGGATGCAATTCGGCCAAGCATTGATGATGGACAAGTTGGTAGCCAGAAAGGTTTATCCTCTACTCATTGACATGTTGACATTTTTCACAAGCTTGTTTCAGGCACCAATTTTCCCAACAGTATAGGTACACTTATAGTTACTGATATTACTAAAGCATTTGATTCAGTAAACCATGAGGTGGCCATTAAAAATCTCTTAGACCTAGGTACTTCCCCAGCTATTGTTCAGTGGATTACCAATTGTTATTGGAATGGAAACAAGTTAAGTACTGTACATGTACATGTACAAACAAACTTTCTCCGAGTGGCAAACTTTGTTTAGTGGAGTACCTCAAAGCACAAAACTTGGCCCAGTGATCTTTCTTGCATGTATACAGTGCTGCTAATTCTGTTGGAAATATGTTAACAATTTAATGGGATCTGTCATCTACACGATGATTTAAATAAACTCAATGAGTGGGCCCATAGAAAATCAACTTTCCTCGAAGCCATCGAAATGTCAGACTATACACTGTGTATTTTGGAGAGAACCACCTCCTGCAGGGTACATTGTATGTATTATCTGATTTTCAACTTCAGCAGGTCTCACATGTCAAACTACTAGGTGTAATTTTTCAAAACAACTTGAAATGGGATTCCCATATTGATGACATGATTGGTAAAGTGAGTCAAAAAATATTTATAAGGAAACTTAAACAGGTTTAAGTCATAAAGAACTGTTTTGGGTGTACATGGGCTATGTAAGGCCTGTCTTGGAATATGCTTCTCCTGTTTGGCACTCCAGTATCACACAAAAACAAATCAAATTGAATCTATTCAGAAGAGGGTATGTCGTATTATTTGGGGTCATCAGTACAGCAGTTACTGCACAGTCAAGCTTTGTCCAAACTAGGTCTGGAGTCATTGAGCGACAGAAGAACTTCTCTTTGTACTAAATTTGCTTTAAAAACATTTAAATCTGGTAAATTTAGTGGATGGTTTCAGAAATCCAGACACTCACATAGCACGAGTCTGTGATCAGGTCGCACCCTTGAACAACATCTATGTTCCACCAAAAGATTAAAAAATAGTCCCGTCCCTTATTTAACTACCGGTAGACTTGTGAACATGTGCAATTATTGGTAACTTACTTGTATAACACATTTTTTCCTTTGTAATTTGTGCAGTTTTCCCCTAATTTAGTTACCTTCACTTTCTTCCTCAATACTTCTGTCCCTCCTTTCAGTTTTCACCTGTGTTCCGTTCCCCCTTTCTCTTTCTCGATTCACCCCCCCTTGATTTTTCTCTTGATTTGTGTTAAGCTGTATATTTTTGTGCACTATGTACATGTAACTTGACATTGGTCTTGATTTGTAAACGTTTTGCATGGTTTTGATGTGTAATGTTGCGGTGTCACATGGAGTGACTGTGTGTTGTTTGTAATTTGTATTTTTATTTTTGATGTATAATTAAAAATTTTTTATAGACCTCTAGATTTTGAACGTATTTAATTTCCTTTTTACCATTTTTATGCTTGTAAAATTCAACTGTACATGGACTATTTTATTTTTAATTATATAAATGTTAAATAACTGTGTAATTCAGCCCTCGGGCTGTAAATGTGATTGAATAAACCTACAGTAGTAATGATAATAATTGTGTACATTGATTTAAAGAAAAACTCACTTAAGCTTTCCCTTTGAAACATCAATATTCTCTTAAGATTCCTCAGTCAGTTTGTGGAGCTTATAGATGTAGACTTTGAATGGTACACCAACAGACGTGTTAGTCAGCCTCTGGGTTGAATCTGCCGGGGTTCTTACTGGACTGAATTGCTTTGCACTTCCAGGCATGGTGCTGGCTGCCCGGTAAGCCTGCCATGACTAAGCATCCAAACTGGGTCCCTTGTGTCAGCCCAAGCAGGCTCCGCAGCTACTCTAGTTCGACCAGTCCAGCTGTAGAAGCTGACGTGCACAAGACAAGTCCTGTTTGTTCATACAATGAGTGGGATCCTCTGGAAGAGGTCATCGTGGGGCGGGTGGAGGGGGCCATAGTGCCTCAGTTTAGCGTGGAAGTTAAGGTATGACTTCTGTAATGAGACATCATCATTATTGTCCACTTTAGGCCTGACAGCTGTCCATAGTTTCTTGTCATTTAAACAATTGTATAAAGTGTACGCTGAGATCTACAATTGAAATTTATGTAAACGTCTGTTAACTGCAATTTCAACTGTGACCTTTTCTTTTGGAGATCTTAAACCCTAAACTGGCTTTCTCAGATGATCACCTATTTGAAAAGTATAACTCTGACTGCCATCCATGTGAGCCCCGAGCTGATCCAAGAGATGGGGCAAATTCCTAGCAACGGGGGGCTCCTTTGATGGGAACTGCACTTTGCTGGTTCACAAATGACTGGTGCATGCATTATGGTTGCATCACTGCCAACAAAATCATACTCCCAACCAAATGGCTCCTGTCAACCCATGAGGGTGTGCTTCTGCTCAAATCAGATTCCAGTACTCATATTAGAAAAGCCTGAAGATAATTGTTGAATACCTTTCCAACTTTTCACCTATGCCATGTACATTGTTTCTGGTAGTTGTGAACTACTGGGGTATATGGAATTTCTAAGTCAACTGGAAAGTTTGTAATGGTGGCATTTTTCATTCATTCTTTGTGGACTTCACAATCCGGCATACCAGCCAACAATCACATGAACTTTGTTCTTTTAAAACACACTAATGTGTTTGATGTGTTCTTGTGCAAAATAACATGTTCTAGATGATGATTTGTTATTTCTCTGTATAAAAATGCAAATTCATCCAGGAATGAGGGAAATCCAACACGCATTAACATCAAAATGAGTGAAGGGTGTTAAGGTTACATAAGATATTTCTGTGTTTATCGGTATCCTTTGGATTCTGTCAGAGTCAAAATTTTGAACGTACAAAATCCAGGCTTGTTTCAGCTTTGTTCTATTCCAAACTTGCAAGTAATAACTTGGTGCAGTTGTTTGGTGCTCAGACATGTAGATGTACTGTCTCTATGGTAAATCTCAAGCAACTTGTTTTGATGAGGAATTTCAATAATCCTCTCAACCCACACAGGCCAACACCAACCATCAGCACTGGGGATTTTTCCAGCAATTAGGTGGCCAGCCCTTTCCCCCTGAGCACCTTGAGAGGGCCAAGGCTGAGATTGAAGAGCTGTGCAATGTCCTCAAGCATGAGGGCGTTACTGTCCGACGCCCCAAGCAGGTGGACTTCCAGAAAGAGTACTCCACACCCGACTTTACATCCACTGGTGAGAATCTGTTCTTTTGTGTTTCAAAACAAATTGGTACTTTATTAACAAGACTTTCATCCAGTGGGTATGACTTTTTGTTACATGTGCATTCAAAATAAATACATACATTTGGAGACATACTGTCTCCACTACAGTCAAGGCCCAAAGGCATCGGTGTTCGTTACATCTTAAACTTAAAACAAACTTTTTTCACACTATTGCATTCAAGTAAATTCTGCCCGTGTCCTGAACATTTGCTATGTGATGGTTTAAGTATTTGGATACTATATTTTGACATTCTCTGATGCAAATCCATACTTTAAAACTTCGAAAGTCAATTTTTTTTCAGGAAGTTACATGTACATGTATCTGACTTTGGAAAATTTCCAGAATTTGGAGACATTTCTGAAAGAAAACTGTCAAAGTTCTTCAAAACAGTACCAAATTCTGAAGAAGAAGCTGTTTTCTATAAAGTGGTAAAATGAGGAGATATGTAAATGTAGTCCCCTCCCTTAATTACTCCTTGCAGACCAGTGAACATGCTGCCTTTGTACAATGTATTTGCCACTTCGTCATTCAAGATAAATCACAAACTCGCACCCTGAAAGTATGGCCCGATCACTGAACAATTTTTTAACAAACAGGCATGTATGCTGCCATGCCTCGAGACATTTTGTTAGTCATAGGCGATGAGATCATAGAGAGTCCGATGGCATGGCGTTCTCGCTTTTTCGAGTACCGGGCCTATCGGCCGCTGATGAAAGAGTACTTCAGGGCCGGAGCAAAATGGACCACTGCACCAAAGCCACAAATGAGTGATGCCCTCTACGATATGGTACTTCAGTTGAAGTTTGCTCGAGTTGCATTTTATCTGTTCTTGACTTCTTCCTACCAAGAGAATTAATGGCCTATTAAAAGTTTCACGCCATTTTTCAGCCACAGAGCCACATGAAGACTATGTATGTATCTAAGGTAAAGCAGTTAACTATGTGAACCAGTGACTGCTAGCTGCAACCTACTGTACATATAAGCCACTCTCTCTGCCTACAACAATAGTCCACTTGTATGCACAGACGAAGTGTACCCATGGAACAACCCACAGTCATACGTGTACATATAGACATGTGGGACCGTACTCTTGGTTGAGTTGATACAGGCTAGACTTTTAATTGGCCATATTCAGCACCTCTGTTTTGGGCAAGGGCCATGTGGTATGTGCTTTTTACACATTGGTGGGCTTAACCAAAAGGTTTTCTGTTTCATCTGACATTTAAGATATTCCTCATTCATAAAGTCTTTGATGTTTCAAGTTAATTAACTCTACAGACATTCTAATCAAAACCAATGTAGCCTCCACAACTCACAGCTGAATACATGTAGGATACAAGAAGGGATAACCAGCTGTATGTTAATAAGTGCATGCATATGTATGTGTACGTTGTATGTATACATTGTGTATATATACATCACATGCGGCAGTAAAAATCATTTTCTACAGTAGTGTACATGGGGTATCCCAAGCCTCTTGTGTAGTAAAATTTATTGTTACTGGTAATCTATTCATGCGCTGTTGGAGCAAAGCAACAAGGCACTTTTAATGGGCATTTTTTAAAAAGATTGTTTGGCTGGTATCTTTCTTGAGCCTGTTATATAACACTCGGTTGGCAATGGCAAAATTCAAAACCAGTTAACTTCCTCTGAATCTCTGTGAAATAATGATGGTTGCCAAAATTACAGCAATATTGGTGTTTGCTGTTGAAATGTACTGGGGAGGGTTTTGACGTAAAGCTTGAATAATCGAAGGATTGATAGGCGTGGCAAGAAAAATTATCAAAATGCCTTTTCACTATGTTCACATATACGCTGTGAGTTTGTACAAGTTGCAGGCTAATTCTTGTGAAGTTGCAAGCTTCCACTGAGCAACATACATGTACGGTACATCATTTTGTGCATGTGCTTTGAATTAATGCCTGAAATCTACATGTACATATATAATACAATACATACAATAAAAGTTGCTACTTACAGGGTCATGAAATCAGAGATTGTTGAGGAAGGGTGAGATTTGTCGGAACTTTTCCTGATTTTAGGATTTTTGAAACAATCTCTTTCAAAATGCGGAAAATCATGAGTTTGTCATTAAGGTGCTTAAACGTACATGTATAAAGTTGATATAGATGGCAGAACACAAGAAATGGGTAATTTAAGTGGTGCGTGCAGGCATATGCAACTGTAAAACGTAGGCCCTATGCTGCTGTTCATTATTATGATGGATATTTCCATTTCCTCCAATCTCACCCTTGTGAGGATGCAAGTTGCATTGGTCTCCTAACATGGTACAGATGCATGCATGTACTCTAAAGTTATGTGTAAATTTGCTTTACATATTAGGCTAAAAAATTATGCTTTAAATAATTGTGAATTACCTCCATAACAAGATTTGCTAGCCATGAAAAATGGATTGTTCATGTTTAAGTGACCATGGCTGCCTGTACAAGAACAACTGTCCATAAACAGAGAGCTCTAGACCTGATGATGTACGTTCACACTATCAGGAGCTTGCTGGCTTGCTGAACAAACCAAACGCTAACCCTGCATGCTTACTTTGTATTTATAACTCATTCACCAGCTCTTTCGCCAGGTCGCTGCAAGCTCACTGCTAGCTCACACTTATTTACATATTTGGAACCTCGCAACTACTAGTACAGTACATTGACCATATATTGCCAGCAAGCCTGCTAACCGTGCAGACAACTTCAGCTAGAGAGCAAGCTTGCCACAAGCTTGCAGCGATTTCTGTCAGGATATGAAAAGAGGGAAGAGTGGTGTACTGAATAATTATTTATTTTTACTTCTCCACTAAGGAGTTGCTTGTCCCTGGTGACTCCTTTTTGGGTGGTCCCCTTCATTTTACAGTGTGTAGTTGCGATCAGAACCAATGTACACACCTACAGCATGCTTGAAGAGCCTTTATACACATCTCTTGGTAGTCTCTATCCTTTAACCGTAACAGTTCTGCTAAAATGTGGCTTGCAGTACTCAGTACTACAAAATACTAAGCGGTGGTCTGAGCCTGCAGAACCTACATGCAGTGCTACAAATGATGACTTCTGGCTGGGGCACCCCCCATTGTTACTTGTACAGAGAACAATCAAGTCATGCATGTGCCACAGCACTGTATGGTACATTGTCTTATCTGTTATGTTTTATGGCTTCAGAGAACAATAAGGTCATGTCCTCTTACAAGCACTGCACACTTCATTTTTACTATGGAGTAGTACTTTGTAGTATTTAGGGCTGTCAGGGTTTAGTACAAATTTACACATGGGTAATTCCAGAAATTAGGGGTCCAAAAGTGTGACATTTTCATGTCCCTGTTACATCTGACATTTGTTATTTGACATGTAAATATCACCGGAGTTGATTTCAAACTATTGGTATTTTGTTGGCAGGCAAGTTGCATTAATTCATCACTCTTGGAAATTAGAAAATGTGTTCTAAACTTACAATATCATACGTCAGATGTGAAAGGGACACAAAAAAAAATGGACCTCTAATTTCTAGGATTACCCACATACGTATCAGCACGATCTTCCGATAGGTGCATGCCAAGACATCACATGCACATAATTTCCTAGATTGGGAACTATACTGAAAATTGTTGACTGGGCACAGTGCGCATATTGCATGATGTGAACAGTGAACTGCAACTGAAAAACTGAATCTAGGGAAGCTAAAAGCACTCCCTTAATTAGAGAATTGCTTATGAGGGAATCAAATTAAAGCAGGGAATTGAATCCAAAGAGTTCAATTTTAAATTCAGATCAGTTTAGTTGTGTTATTATAAAACATGCATGGACTGGCCAGATTTGCATACTCGTCCATCTGTGCCCCTTCCCACAGCCCTGTGAATGACCAGCGCAGGGTCCTGTTTCTCAAGGCTGAAGGCCAAGGGACAAGTAGGACACTCTTCTGGTCACTCATAGTACCTTTGGGCATGTAGACGTGCACGGTCCATATGCAGATATGTGTATAATAGACTCGTCAGTAGACCAGAATTAGAAGCTATTAATTACACTGTTGTGGCACTGTGCCGGTGGCTAGATGGTATGTGTAATGCCTCTTCCACCAATGGCGTGCCTTGATTTGCTAAAAATTCAGGCATACATTTAATGTAAAGAATGTGTGTGTGAGTTCAGTGCCAGAAATGGCATCTCCTCAGATTCATGTACATTCCACTTGTCTGTGGTGTTTGGTGACAACTAACTGATTTTTTGAATTTTTCAGTCTCTAACCATGGTTTCTCCCTCAAGACTTGCCTCTCTTTAACATTCTGTTTTTGAGCTTTGGGATTCTGTTGTGAGCTTTGGTTTTAGGTTTTTGGCATTTATGCATTGTGTTCTTTCACATTTATCTGTTTTGTTTGGTTTCCATTTTTTTTCCTTTGGGGTGTTCTGGTTTATGAAGTCTTAAAATAATGCACTGTTAACAGAAATTGGAAAAAAGTATAATCTGTGCGTAAGAAGTGCTTGAAAGTTACAGATAACTGTAGCAGTCTGTGGGTTGCATGGGCATTTGAACTGTGATCTCTAAGAACCTGTGGAGGTCTTGATTGCTTGCAGTCTCTGTGCTGACACAAGATTTTCATTTACGTCGGTGCAGAACTATCCCATGAACTGTAAGAATGAGCGCAGCATGCTGGCAGCCAGCGGCAGATTTGTGACGACGGAGTTTGAGCCATGCTTTGACGCTGCCGACTTCATTCGGGCCGGCAGAGACATATTTTGCCAGCGGAGTCAGGTGAGCCTTTTAAAAAAAACCAAACTTCTTGGCAAAACAATTTGCCAGTTAGTGTGCATACATCGGGAGGTCGGTTCACAACTGGACACAAAGGCAAACACATACGCAAACTTGAAATTTTCAACACTGACATAAACCTAGAGGTCAGGCAGAATATCCACTAACCTCCTAGAATTGATGGGATGTTTCACTCGCACTTTTCCAATTTTCTTATTTTGGTTTACATGTATAAAACAATCTGCACTAGTATCATCCCAGTCAAAGTGTTAGTCATGTGTGAGGATATCTTGGTTCAGTACATGTTACAAATTGTTCTCAACTTTCCTAAAGAAATCTTGTGACCACGTGGCATGCGTTCATGTTCATAAGTTTTAATAAGTTTCGAACATGTGTGTAAGTTTCAGCTCCCACCACATGTTCAATCTGCACTGTGAGATTCTTGTGAAGGTCTTTCATTCAAAAAGTGGCTCTGATGACGTGGTTTATTTTGCTAGCTTGGATCAAATTATGTCCCATTGTGGGATAAATCCTGTTAAGGTCATGTGCATGTTGATATGAAATCATGTCTGAAGTGAATGTGTAACACCTGCTTTCAAAATTATTGTATTAAATGTCATAAAGTTTTCAAGTTGTACCACATACCACTATGACATCATCATGGCGTCTTTTTTAAAAGCATTCTCTGCACTTTTACTACCTACCCAGCAATTTTGGATGGTGATTGAATTGTTGTCTTCTTCACCTGTTATTGATTTAAAAACCTTTTACAAAGTCCAGGTGATTTGGCAATGAAACATACTCCTTACAATGGGGACTTTGTATTGAAACATGCAGTAGACTTGTGGAACACTGCCTTAAAAATACATGCAAGTGTAAATGAGTAGATCTGTTTAAGGAGTCTTGAAGTTACTGGTGCCTAAATGGAATAGCATATTTCTAAGGAAAACAAACAAGGAGATAATTTCATTTCCACTCTTATCTTCCAATTATTGATCTGCAAATGGTGTGGGAAGTTGAGGCTGATGCAGCAGGTGCTTGGGATTTATTTGAGGACTTGCTTCATTATTTTTTAAATGCTCTTTGCAAATGATCCGTTTAATCAAGAAATGTCATGATATGTTTCATGTGTGTTCATGACTTAATCATTGTAATCCTTTACATTATTTTTTATATTCAACCTGCACAGAAGGATGAAAACACAATTTGTCGTGCAAATTTGCTACTACCGGTATATATAAAAAGTTAGTAATCCCCATTTCAGACAGGTTCAGTTGGGCCCCATTTCAGACAGGTTTAGGGTCAGGCTGAACCAAGAGCAATTTGGGTCTACCCAATTAAAATTTTGGTTTCAGACAGACGAACTTAACCACACCCTGCCGTGGATTCCGGATCCAGACATGTATGCTTTATATGCTTGGCTGGGGTCTTCGAACTCGCACAAAGGGAACAGGGCCTTGTAACAAAAGACTGTACTAGGAACAAAAGACCAGGCTGCTGGGAATTACCAAAATTTTTCACTCTCAAAAGTGGTGATAATCCAGCCTTGTTTTGAAATTGGCCCCTATTGAAAAGAGGTCAGCAGCACACTGAGCCAGGTTTGTGAACAAAAGAAAGTTACATAATACTGCACAATCTGGGCTCTTTTCACAAGGCTGCAGGCCTGGCTGAAATACTCCGGCAAAAAAATTTGTCTGTCAGGCTAGAGTGGACACCAGACAGCCTTTTATGTGTTCATAAGAGTCCAGTAAATGAAGATAAAAAATGATAAATATCCCGGCCCACCATCATCAACATCTTGCCCCGGCAGGAAGTTGTTAATATATATTTGCATTGGGTTCAGCCCATGAAAAGAGCAGCATCTGAAACCCACTCTGGTGTCGTTCCAAGCACCTCAAAGTGTCGATCTTTCGCCTGCTAGCACACCTGGTCGCTCCTAATTGTTTCAAATGTTGATCTTTTGCCGCAGCTTGCTTTGGCGCAACTCTAGAACGCGTCTGAAATGGGTGTAACAGGAAGCACTTTGTTACAGATGATAAAAACAAACTTCAATTTGAAATGTGATGTTCAGATAACAACCTTCCATTTCAAACTGAACTCTCCATTCCAAACTCGAATACTTTTAACCCAAACTCTAAGCCTACATCCTGGACATTTATGTTAAATTGGCCAAATATGCAGAACCTTCCGGTGCATGGAGTTGATACACTGGGGAATCAATTTTGTCTAATTATGTAATTAAAAAATTTTTTTCGGCCAACTGCAAAAACCTCCTGTCAATTTGTACCTCTGTGGATGCTGAACAGCCTAGTTTAGTCACCTTTAACACGGGGACTTCCCCTGAGCTGAGTAATTCTTTTCCAGAGCCAGCCTCCAGCCAAGTCCCATAGGGATTGTATGTAAATATCTCAGCCACGTGCTGATAAGGGATTATTGACAAAGCCTGGGCAAGCCTGGGTGTGTCTTGTATCAATGGT
The DNA here is from genome assembly GCF_054643075.1 of Acanthaster planci. NCBI lineage: Eukaryota > Metazoa > Echinodermata > Asteroidea > Valvatida > Acanthasteridae > Acanthaster > Acanthaster planci. Next base: position 12,188,657 of record NC_141784.1, read on the forward strand.
CGGTCTCTCTGATGTGTCTCTGAGCTGTCTGAGTAGTTTCACTGTGTTGGGGGGGTTGTCAAATTTTTGTTGACTGTGGTGGGACCCCCCTTTGGAAAAAGGGTACAGTGACCATACTCGGACCTTTTCTTGTGCAGGTTTTTTTATTTGTAGGCACTTGGGGACACCCTCTGATCAATTTAAATACCAGTAGAAGGGAATGTGGATTTGGGAAGAGGGTTATAATGTAGTGATCTCAAATGTATCACCTTGGAGCAATGAGCATAAAAAAATAGGCCCTTTGCAGCGGAAGGTTTTTAATTAAGCTTTTGCCCAGTAATATTTTAAAACTAGTTTAAAGTTGAAGAGTATCTTGTTTCTCTTTTACTGATGTGTTGCACATGTTGGGACAAGGGACTTTTGGCCACAGGCCAAAATCCCCAAGATGATAAGATGAATGCCCAAATAAGACTAGAGCAAGGTAAATAATCTCAGTGAACATCAGATCTCAGAAGGTACGTATGTAGAACTCCAAAGATATGTAATACAAAACTGCTGCAAACTGCTTGCTGACTACAATGACCTAAAATACAAATCTCAAAATATGAAGGGCCTGACAATTCGATCCTAGCAGAATCTTTCTCAAAGGCAAAATCTTTCTCAAAGGTGAAATGACCAAAAGGTAGAACTGACTTTTTTAATTGAACTGACAGAGGGGCTTATTTGTTGGATCACAGGTTACCAATCTGATGGGGATCGAATGGCTGCAGCGCCACCTCGGCAGTGAGTACACCATCCACCAACTTTCCTTTGATGATCCCAACCCGATGCATATCGACGCTACGTTCAACATCATTGGGCCCGGCCTGGTGGTGGTCAACCCTGAACGGCCGTGCCACCAGCTGAACATGTTCAAAAGGGCTGGCTGGGACATTGTGACTGCACCTAAGCCCTGTATTCCCGATGGTGAGTAATGCACCTGACCCATCCCTTCCTTGAAGCGCAGCCTTCCCACTGGAACGGTGGAGGGTACTGAGTGCTGGCCTATCCCAGGCCCAGTCAGTTAAAGTAATGCACACAGTCTTTACCGTACTGCCAGTGGTCACAGTCTCACAGACGGAAAAGAGAAATGTGTGCTAAAATGTTATGTGCCATTTAATGCACTCAGTGTCCTTCGAGCCATTCACGGAGGTAGAATAAGATCCTGCTAAGTACAAATCTCTCTTCTAGCTGTTACAGGTCTGCATACATGTATAAATGTGATGTAGCACAGAATATTTGCAATATGAATCTAAGGTTTTTCTGCATTGGCACTAATGCCACATTTCATAGAAATCAGGCTTGATTTGTCAGGAGTTTTCCTGATTTAGGCTTTTTTTTGTCTGGACTTCTAAACAATCTCTTTTAAAATCGGGCAAATCCTTAGTATACAGAACACAAGAAATAGGTGTTTTAAGGGGTGCCTTCAGGCACCACAAATGTGCATGTATACCAGAGAACCTATGTTGCTGTGGGCCCTCAAAACAATTATATTGCAATTATTTCATGGATATTTCATTATCCTCAAGTCTAATCCCCAGAAATGCACATATGAAACAAAATTGCCTTCATGTACCTCAAACAAACTCGAATCAAACTTGAAAGTGGCAAAAAGGGCACATTCTCTAATGAAATATTTTGGGCCGAAAATATCATACGTCTACAAAAGGCAAGACTTAGCGGCCAACTTTTAAGGATGTATAGAGTCTAATGCCACACATACCTTTCTACAGGGGTCATCTGAACAGTACTGGTACATGTACTTGCACGATTTAAATTCAACGCATGGTCTGCCTCCATACGTGTAGACATCACAGATTTTGGGCATGCGTGCAAAACAAATGGGGGATTAGCATGTTTAAATGTCAACTAGAGAGTGGAGATTCTCAGTGTTTCCACCCACCAGCCATGCCCCTGTATGCACTTACACTTCTGCGGGGTCAGCCAATCCTCTGAGGATGGTTTTGTGGATATTCCATTCATCTGGACTTCAAAATCTCTTAAAATCTGGCAAATTCTTCGTATACAAAACACAAGAAATGGGTTTTTAAGGAGTGACTTTAGGCAAGCACAAGTGTGCATGTACACGTATACCAGAGAACCTTTGTTGCAGTTTTCTTGTTCGCTTGATGTTTTCACCCACCAAAGCAGGAGTGAAATTAGTGGAAAATGCAATATCCACAAAATAATCCTCGGAGGATTGGCGGACCCCACAGAAGTGTAAGGTCTGTGGTATACATTTGTGTTTGCCTAAAGGCATTCCTTAACATATGTGTGTTCCATATCAAATGTAGTACTTAAAAACACCGTAAAGGGACTTTCTAGATTCAGAGATAGAATTCTGACATTAAAAAAATTCTGATCAAAAATTCTGAAATCAGAGAAAAACCTGACAAATCTCACCCTGACGAAGTGAATGGATGTATTTCAAAATAAATACACACTAGTACATATTTTTATCTTTAATTAAAAGAAATTTAACCCTCCTTTGATTTGAAATGTCAAATTCCTTCATGTACTCAATTCAGTTGTGTACAGTGCTAGAATGGGCAGGTTTAACATAAATATATGTTTCCCATCGTTTGCAGACCATCCCCTGTGGATGTCCTCCAAGTGGTTGTCCATGAATGTCTTGATGCTGGACCCCAAACGAGTTGTGGTGGACAAGAGCGAGGGGCCAACCCAGCAGATGTTTGAGCGTCTGGGCATCAAGTGCATCCGTGTCTCCATCCGCTTTGCCAACTCGCTGGGTGGTGGCTTCCACTGCTGGACAAGTGACGTACGCCGGCGGGGGACCCTGGAGTCATACTTCTGAGTTCTATAATGCCATTTGTTTTGTTGATTTCGGAATGCAAAATTGAGCTTTTTGCATCTTTATCATTTATATATTGGATGTTGCTTTCCTATTCGCATAATTTTAGACGGTGTAACTTTGGGTAGGAGGGTAAAATTGCTGTCTGGAGAGGCAAGCTGATATATCAGTCATCTTCATTAGAAAATAATGTTTCCAGCTGTGGATAATGTGCCTTTCATAAAAACTAACAACACGGTACCTATATTTCCTTCTCTTTATAATCAAACAGCAGACCTGTGTACAGAAACATGTGCATGTAATTTCTTTTCTAGGCAAAATAAGAAAAATGTTGATTTGCAAATGAATGATTTGCATATACTGGTACGTGTACTGTCAGTCTTTAGACACAAATGTGATCATTGTGGCATTGTGTACAGTGGCATACAAACGTGTTCATGAAACTCTGACAAAAGCAAACACCATAATTTTCGAAAATAAAGTTACAGTGTAAGAGTAGTTATCAGGAAAAGGACTCTACCCAAAAAGTAAACTCATTCCAGGGAGCAACCTTGAAATGAGAGCAAAGTGCTGATACAGTTTACTTCTTGTTGGGATGATGGGATGCTTCTGGGTGTTTGGCTTTGCTGTTTTTCCTTTGGTGCATGTACACGTATAAAAAGATATGATTATTATATATGGTTTAGTGGACACTCTGTTTATGCTGTTTGTGCATCGTGGCTCAGAGGCCAAATTGCAGGTGGGGTGCAAAAGGGAAAAGTATGACAATTACACTTTAATATATACAAATTAATCAATTTTCAATTAATCTTTCCCCAATGATTCCTGATTGGAAGTTCAATTTGGTTATACATGTATTATGTCGGTTTTACTGCACACCATTTGTACAGATACATGTACATTGTATTCATAATTCGGTACCCAATTCTCTTGATAAAAGTCAAACAAAATTATGGGCGTGTACATGTACATGTCACTCAAGAAGATGCTGTCAGTTATAGTTTGTTCATTTTATCTTACATTAAAAAAATAACTCTCATCATATAAGATAATTTGTGATGCTTTTCAATGCTGCATGACCTACTGGGTTTGCCAGTTTTTTTATTAAAGAAACCTGTTTTGTTACAAGTTTTGAAAATGCATCTTTAAAATGAAACATGTATTTCTTAAATTGTATCTTAGCTTGTGTAAACATTAAAATAAAGCTGCTTAGTGGGACAGTGGGCACTATAACATTAAAATTCTTGGAACTTTTCCGAGCTCATCTGTGAATAGTAATTAAGAAATAAGCATGCAGATAAGCATGCAGATGTGGCAGTCAGTTATGCACGACATTTTCCCCTGGGCCCTTGCTGATACCATTGCATCACAGATGCTAACGTTTGCTGGAACTAATTGAAGTGCATGTGTTCTAGGAAGGCTGTAGCAAACAGATGATTCTCAGAAACGGCAAAATACAGTTAGGAGCACAACAATGTGGAGAAAAAAGTCAGGGAAAATGAGAAAGAAAAAAAGAAGGAAATTTCAACCTAAATTATATGTACGTAGGAAATATTCTTTCAATGGCATTTATTGAATTTTTTCTTGTGAGTCTTCCATCAAACTGTGAAATTCTTATAAATATAAGATATATACAAGGGTGAAAATGCATGTAAATCTTGATAAATGTCTGGTATGGCTAATGCCATGGACAAACGTATTAACAGCTGAAGGTTTCCAATTTTACAAAAGAGAAAACGATCTTAGCTGTTGGGCAGCTACCAAGCTTATGTTCTCTGCAGAAACAAATATTCCTGCACACTCAAGCCAAATAATCACAGCTAATAGGATTCCACGCACAACAGCCCTTTCACACTGCATCTCTTAAATATACATGTACCATTGCAATGTATCTCAATACATGCATGTGAAACTGAACAAGCAGCACTGGCCAAATTCAATGAATGTGTCTCAAACCAGTCTGACAGACTGCAGAAAAAACAATACTGTCCAATAAAAGTACAAGGTCGAATGAGACATTTAGTCTATGGCAAACTCAGTACAGTTGAGACCACTTACATGTAATAAGACCTTCACAAGGCCTACCAAGACAGCACAAGACCTCCAGTCTGAATTCAAGTTAAAAGCTATTCAGATGAACTGCAACAAAAGCATTCCTTTGTGACTGGTCTTGTGCATGGTATTGACTACAACACTGACTCGGTATTACACTTGGTTCTGAAATTCCAGCTGGCCCAAAAAAAGTCATTTGAATGTAAAATGTACACGTCACTATGCACTGCAATTGAGGCTGAGTTTGGGCGGTTTGCTCTCGTTTGTTCACGAACAGCTTGATTTGTTGTTTGTGGGTCGGCCACTTGAACGCTGGGAACGTACAACTGGTTATCGCTGGTAGTTAGTGCGAAGCAACGTGCAACATGGCGGCTTCGTGTACATGTAGGCTACGTTATGTGAGAATTTGGATAACTGGATAACTGGGCTGAATTATTTTCTGTTTAAACAGGAACATTCATTTCTGTCTTATGGAAAACAATTAATGTAAATTTTGCAAAACTTCTAATTGTCTCCGGCTTTGTAAAGCATCTGTGTATTTTTTACAGTTGTTCACAAATCAAAATCTCACGAGTTTTTCCGCGTGTTCCTGTAAACCCTGATGAGGAGGTGGTGTGTGATCCTGTTCCGGGAACAGTGTTCTTGAGTTGTATTCCCACCGTTCGAGCGTGAGAACAAGAAACGCGTGACAGGAACAGGCCGCCGGAACTTGACCTGAGAGTTAACCTGGCAATGGAAAATTCTCTTCATACTTCTTTTCCCAGGGAAATCAATTTCATTTCACACAAAACATGGAAAATCTTTTCTCACAGTGGGGAAAAACTTTCATGCAAGAAAAACATTACACGCCTTTTCACACCTCTTAACTCAAAAGGGAGAAGATTTTCATGCTTTTTCACACAAGTGGGAAAACATTTTCATACATTTTCACCCAAGTGGGAAAAAAAATTCTTATAAGTGGGAAAACATTTTCCCACCATGTGAAATGCGAAAGTAAAATATGCTCGCAATTCAGTTGCAGTGTGCTGTGGTTGAGGCATTTTGTTCAGGAAATTATTCAATTGACTTTTCAATAAATAAATAGCCACCTCCATTAAGGAAGTACTACCTGACTTAACCAGCTACACTGCAATCACACAACATGTAATAATGCAAGCCTGGATTCTTAAAAAACCCAAAACCTGTTTTCCTTTATCCATGTACAACTAGTCACAGTAGTCCTTGCCAAGTCCAACTAGTCCTGAACAAGCACATTATGTTCCAATGACAATAATGCACCAATTTTGTACTTCAACAGAGCATGCCCCAAATGAAGTGTGTCTATTAAAGGTCACTCATGTGACCTGTCCTTGAAATACCAAGCTAATACTCAACCGTCAGTTGGTCACTGTCCCATTGTACCAGACAAATCATAACCAAACTCTTTTTTTTCCCCTCTGATGTCACCACCCACTGCCAACTGCCTCTCATCAGCACTGGCAATAGCACAATTTCTTCATTGAAAGTTGCATTAGCATGGCCTTTAGGTTGGCATTTTTCAGTCAGAGGAGCAAGGTGAGAACACAAAACGGTTTAGAACTGTCAAAGGGTTCATAAAAGGCTAGCCCCCAAATGGTCAGTAGGGAACAAGCAAGTGGTTCAGGGAGTCAAACAAAAGGTTTGCGGTAAGCACTGTGCAAAGTATGCCTATTGTGAGCATGTGTAAGGTTCTGAAAAGGACCAGAGGGTAACTTGGAGGGTTCAGAGAGGCTGACCATATAGTTCATGGTCGAGTGCACTGGACAGTCCACAGCTTCCTGTGAACAGGTAACAATACCTTATCAGTTAACACAGTATTGTGTGAGCCCACTGAATCCACTGCTCTCGGTGGCCAGAAACATGGCCAACAGATTAAATACGATGGGGTTTGGGTAGATATGAAGAGTTGCACAAGGTACCTTCATGTATATGAAACAATACTAGCAGCTACTACTAAAACACTAAATGAAAAGGATGGCAATAGTTGTAACCCTGAAATGGATCACAAATTCAATATGTGCAACTGATCATTATATGGAGCTGTTGACCACCTATTGGGAGCACTCATCGGGTCCCTTTGGAGATGGAGGAAGGAGAAAAAGTTTTGTCCTTCCTCTGTGGTTCACACTTCTCTACAAAAAGGAGGTTTTATGTTCACCAGCGGAACAACTTAAGCTATAGGGTCTATTATTAAGTAGTACCCTGCATATTAAAGCAAACTGTAAGGGCAAGCGGTTTCTTTCAAGCTGTCAAATGGTTTCCATCCAACCGGTGAATGGTGTTCACAGCAGTTAACACCAACCATAAGAGGCTTTGTAAACTATATGTGTATTTGTATTTTGACCTTGCACCTACATGAAATAGCAGGTGACTGTTGAGATTTCGGGAAACTGTGAATAGACAGGTCTACACTCCAACAATGTCAAAATATATAATTAAGGGCTGATCTATGTTAACCAAAGCTTATGAGAGTAAGGACGAGGAAAAGAATGTTGACAAATGCCCTTCTTGCTTTTGAATATAAAGATAATTTTTAAGGTCAAAGATCAAACAAATGACCTTGAAATAATAAAAAATCAAAGGTTGGCTTCTGTCTACATTTTATTTTGTAACCCTGTGAACAAATAATGCAGTGTGGATTCTCGCTGTAAAAAAAATTGCCACAGGCATTGTTTTACAAAATTCGCCTGGAAAAGGTCAATTTCATGGAGCTGAGACGTGCATAGATGTCATGAGGGTAGATTTGAACAAAGCAAGTACAGGTTGCCCGAAGACAAGGGCTTAGTTTGGGTCACTTGTTCCTGTATGTTCATGAACAGCTCCATTTGTTGTTCATGGGTCCGCTGCTCAGCTGGTACAACTGGTTATCGCTGGTAGTTTGTGGCAAGCAACATGGCGGCATCCATGCATGTTCTTTGACAGTTAATGTTTGGATAGCTGGGCTAAATTCTTTTCCATTTAAAAGGAACATTCATTTCCGTGATATGGAAAATTATGAATGTTAATTTCGCAAACCTTCCCATTATCACTAGCTTTTTAAGACATTTGCTAGTTTTTGTGGCTGTTCAAAAATCGAATCTCACGAGTTTTCCGTGGGTTCCTGTGCAACCTTGACAAGGAAGTAGTGTGTGGTCCTGTTCCAAGAACAGTGTTCTAGGGTAGTGTTCCCACCATTCGAGCGTGAGAACTAGAAACCTGAGTCAAGAACAGGCCGCCCAAACTCGACCATAATGTCAGCATGAGCATGTTGAGCTTTCCCAATCCCTCGTGACTCATTTGAGGCTCATATCTTATTCAGCATGTAAGCATTATCTTCTCATTGACTACTAAATAAAATTATACCTAGGTACAAAAAGCGTTGCCAAAAAGGCTGGTGTACACAGCCAAACTCTGCTGAGTAATGCTGCCCTCTGTTGACTTCAGCTGGCATAAGATGCCGTCCCATAAAAAGACCAGATAAGGAAAGTTTGCTCGACTCACCCCCCAAAGTAGAGCAAATGCAACTCACGTCAAGAAACCAACGTTCCGCATGGCATCCTGTCATTGATCAGTGAAGTATGTGTGGTAGGCAATCCCAAAGAGGCTCGTAACAAACCACGCAAAAGCCGTCCACCACGTCAGGAATGAGAATATGCCCCGGAAGAAAACAGGTGAGAAAACGCTCCGCAAGCTCTCCAGAGTGACTTTGAAATGTTCAGCGGTGGCCTCTGCACTGGCAACGTCAGGCTTTGGTGAGACAAACAGTGGTGGTGTTGGGACGGTAGAGGTAGGGTTGGCCGAAAATGAGTCAAACAAACCCGTGGAATAGCCTCCTAAAAGTGCAAAGCCAACAAACCAAATGGACTCCAAGAAACTGTGTCTGTGAAAGTCCCAACACTTGCCCTCCCGCATCCTTCAAAACACTATAGAGTATTAAAGCGTGACATCATTTGAACCAGAAAGTAAAGTGCAGACGTGTTGGTTCAAGCCCATGTTGGTTCATGCGCTGGTTCTCGTGCTAATACCATTTACACACATAATTGTGCTTGGGATGTATTCACTTCGGTACTCTATGCTGCTTGGCAGTTTACAATGGCCTACAAAAGATACGAGAGCTGAAAGCTCTACCCTAGAGCTGCTAACCATAAATAATTGCTCACAAAATTTATTTGTTAAGTGTGAATCAAAAATGAACCAGTCACAAGAGGTATGAATTGCCATGTTGGCTGGTAACCTAGGATAAAGTCCGAACTACTCGGCTCCGGCCAGAAAATTACACATGAGTCTGAGGTCATGGCAGCAGGCAGTTCCCATAGAGTCCTGTGCAATTTCTAGCTGCAGCCAAGTGATTCGGACACTGCCCTACTTCTGGTGAGCTGATGTTGCCTGTACCTTACTACTTTCCGTGGTTAGTGGCTCTAGGTAAAATTCTGTAACCACATATAGAAACCTGCCAACTCACTTGATAGAAACTTAATCTATCATTCAATATGAGACCTGCTCTCCATAAACGTATCTTGTACCGGTATGGCAAAACTGTGAATAAAAAAACCGATTATATCTACGGCTGCCAAATCAACAGTGTAAGCATACATTTGGTATAAAACAGAGCTAACGACATTTTTTTCATATTGATTAGTTCTGCAGAGTTGAACTTTATGCAACTACAAAAACAGGCTTGGAAAAGTTGAGTCTAACACAGACTAGGCTTGGAAGACTCAACTTAAATCTCTCTCACAACCAACATTTTTTATTTAAATTTTTTTAAAATAAAACATGAAACTTTAGAGATCATAGGTAGTATTTCTGACAAAAAACAAAAGCTGTTTTCCATGAGAAATTTAGCCTTGGTCAAGGCATTCATCATTAGCTGCACCGTACTGGCTAGCTCTCCATTTCCATCATTGTTTTTCAAGTACAGTAAAAAAATCACGGCGAATAGCGACCTCAGTGGGGAAGAACTCCATATATTTGAATTCTGAACAGGTAAATTACTAGATACTTGAAGATTTTGTCTGAACCAGCAGGCAGCCACGAAGTGTGTGTGTCATGCTACCAACATCTTTGTGTGAGTTGGACTTAATTTACAATTTATTCATCGTGTAGGTCTACTCCATGCTGCTGACACAAGAGACAACTCAGAACCAAGCTGAGTGGGTCAACTATGTACAGCTAGTTTTTGGCCATATCAATGACCATATATTACGCCAAAACTAAGACAGTTTCAGACCTCAATACCTGGGAAAATTTCACTATTGAGTCAACAGTCTGAAACTTTGCACTCCATTGCACGCAATGCACTGGGTTCTACACAAACGTGTAATCTGATCATACCATGGCCATGTGGTTGCATGCAGAATGCAGGCAGCGGTTAACAGTCAACCAATGAAATTAAGTCTTTTGAATGGAAGCTAGCTTTATTATCATAATGAGCACCGCCCAAACCTTTCTGGAAACGGTTAGACCAAGCGTTTGTCCTGGTTTCAGCTGATTTACATATCATGCTGGCTGCATGAGGTCGCTGATCGGCTTGCTTTTCCACTTCAAATGTATATGTGCATGTACACATGAGCCAGCCAATGACGAACGTCTTGACCAAGGCTACCAGAAATTTGAGCAGACCATTGCAAGGAAAGCCACAGCAGGTCACATGACATCACTACTTGTAATGAAATAAATGAAATCTGCACATCTAAACACTTCTTGCAGAATGTTTGGAAGGAAAAACTCACCCAGTGATTTCAGTAGACAGGTGAAGCTCAGAAGTATTAACATGGGTGCCAAATACTGCAGCGTAACAACACACAAGTAGTAAAAAACCCGTACAACCTGAAAAAGAAATGAGCAGTCAGAAATGGCACAAACTGGGCAACTGGTGTAGACACTGGATGGAAAGAGATGTGAATTTGTACAGATTCTGAGCAGTTTGGAGTTTGATGGAAAGAGAGCCGCTGTCTACTCACACTCTTTTGAAGTTCTAGGCTGTTGATTCGTCCAGCCTCTTGCTTCATCCTCTCCACTTTTTCTTTGGCCATGTTGAGATAGGACTGAAGGTAGTGGGTCATCAACACCATGCGCAGTACGCACAGCATGGGTACCAATGACATGCGGGTGAGGTCAAATGTCGTTTCGCTCATTCTTGAGAAAAATATGAAAAAACGAAACACCTAGGATTGATTCAGGAAAGCAACGGGCATGCATATGGTGTAAAAAGGACATTGGACCACTGCACATCTACTGATGATGCTACACTTCATTTATGCGTGTTCTTTCCTATGATGTTCAGTGGACTCGCTGGCTCCAAAGGCAAGTGCAAATGTAAACTAAAGGTGATGTCATCTGTAAATAGGTCTCTTAGATTTCTTCAACAAAATCTTGATTTTTCTTCATGCAATGACATGAAGGGTTACCTACAGTGGTTCATATTTGCCGGTCATTCTCCTACCAGTGGCTGGGTTGCACATGTAGTCCCTGCCAATGGGCTTAATCCACATCAGTGATATCAGCATAGGGAATAGGAAACTGGTGTGCAAAACAATCCTGCATTGGAGGTGGAAAAAAGAATGCACCATTTAGAAGATGGCAAATTGGTCTTTCACTAAAGGTCGGTTCATACTTTAGGCGAACGTGATGTCATGAAATGTTCAGTTGAAATGTGTTCAACTTCTGTGAATTCACAGTGAGAATACTTGATTTGATGTCACAAATTCCCTTTTGTGTTCGCTTTTGCGCCGAGTATGAACCAACCTTAACTCGGCATAGATTACCTCATGTGGGGATATCACAAAAGGGCTCCTCACACTCATCCATTAGCTGTGATTAGGTCCAAGCTTTTAACCTCCCCTTAACTCTGACAAAATACAATGTCAGAATCCAACCTTTGGTTTTACATGCTGTTGAGCCTGTCCACCATAACTTGTACAAAGCTTTTGTGTGAAAATGTTAAGGAAATACTGAATAGAACTGCAACATCAAATTCTGTTACATTCATGAAGATTCAAGAAGAGAGACCAGGGGGGATTACTGTTAACTATGTCCATTTAAAGACATGCATCGGGCTCGTATCCTCTGTACTCTAAAATGTTCTGTCTTGGGTCTTTGCCCCGAGGCCCAGACGTTTCTGGGTTAACCCTCAAAGAGCAAAATTATTTTGGTCCATGTCACAGTGATTTAGCTCCCAAGAACTCAGCTATACCGGGCTCTATTTTCTAAAACTTAACATGCTTGTATAGACACTACTTATCATTACAAAGCTTGAACTTAATCAGAGATATGGCTTTGTTGTTATGGTCACTTGAAGTCAACACTACACGTTTGCCAGCCTGCAAGCATTTAGCACTACAGTGGAAAAAGTATACATTTTTGGCTGAACTGTCTCCAAAAATGGGGTGCTGCGCAAAATGTTATATTTGATATTCATAAAATTAGTGTCAAAATAACCACTGAGTGAGGAGTCACGTCAATATTCGTCCGCGACAAGTTGCGGATATTGTTGAGGGTTAAATTTCAGGATTTTTAACCACCTTGTCTGCTATTTTCCCCAATTAGTTTGTTTACATAATGTCCCCTTTCTGGGGTTTTGAACAAGGCTGGGCACTGAGCGACACTCTGTGTGTCTAGTGTACTGGCAATAAACATTATAATAGCACAACTTATATGGGGTCCCCGGTTGAGTGCCTTGAGGGCAAATATATATAGCCATTCACTTGCCCAGGACAAATGCAGGGCTTCTTGTGGGTGAAGTCAATGTTGCCAACCGTACTTGTTCGCAACTTGTCCCGGACGAGTTTATTCTAAAAAGTGAAGGCTCAGCTCCGGAAACAAGTTTACTGCTACAAAATTGGAAAAAGTTAGAGGGGGGCAGCAGATTCGGTGCTCCACCTCCAGCTCCTTCAGGGCTCAACCTTCACCGGCCTAATCAGACCCTTAAAACTGAAAGAGTACCTCTATGAAAAACATGTTTTCACTGATTTCATCTGTTCAAATAAATATGGAAGCATCCAATTCGACGCAGTGCCATTTGTCTTCAGACCTCAACTGTAACAAGCTAAAAGGGGCTTTTTTCCTGTTCATGCCAAGATGCGAATTCTGAATGTAGATTGCATCATTCAGAGAAAACAGAGAAAACGCGGGGAACCCTCGCCTTATATTCATCGTGGTTAAACCTTGTGCATGCCAAGCAATGCCTTTAGCCATTGTGGTCTTTTATTCTCCAAGGTTGTAGGCATGGGCTTGATACCCATTGAAAAATTGGAGTAGCAAGAATTGGCCACGTTTTCTTCATGGTGGGGGATTTGGAGAGATTTAGGACGGTTCCAATTACCAGTCATTAGGGTGTTGGAGTTAAACTCATCCATCCGATTAAACCCTCCCACACTGATCCAACCCCCTAACAATCAGATAAAGAACTGTTCCGGACTCACTGCATCACCGGTCGCTCGACGGCAAACCTAATGGAGTCCACGTGCATCTTGGCGATCCGGAGGCCGGGGAAGGCCAGGAAGGCCCCTAGCAAGGCAGCAAAAAGACCAATCACAGACTTGAAGGTGATCTTGGAGATGGGCCCACTAGAGTACAGCTCCTGCTCCTTCAAGAACTCCAGTGCACCCGCAGTAAAGTTTTCATAAGCTGAAACAAACACAGTACACCGAAAGATTTCTTATATTGACTTCCACACCCGAAACAAACTGTTCTATCTGAACTTTTGCTTGACGACCTTTCATTTCTCTTTCCAAATAAAAACTGTCAAACATTGTGAAGCACAAGCCTTTTATTTCTTTCATACCGACAAATCTTACAATTACATTGTAGAAGAATTCACACTGTATCAATGACTTAAATGTAGACATTCCAAGGACAAAGTCATTTATTTATAACCCTGCACTTTTCAAAGATCAAATATCCGAACAATAAGAGTATCAAATAATACAGATACCATAATGATGTCTCTTCACCTTCGTCGAGTCCAAACTCCAGAAACTCCTCAGGGACAATCAGCACCCCCATGGCAACCAGGGCAAAGAAGAAACCGAAGGTGATGCAGAGGGACCTCTCGCCGTCCTCCTCACTGGTGAAGTACAATGCTGTCAGCAGGAACAGCACCTGGCTAGGACAAATTAAGGGGTCAACAAGCCAGGGAACACTGGATGCTTATAGTGCAACGACAGTCAGTGCGTGGTTTTAGACCACAACAACAGGGCTCTAGAACAAACACTTCAGAATTTTTTTGACAGAGTGACTCCACAGTAACATACTCTAAGAAATGAAAGCATAAATGTGACCTACTTAGGCTAAATGAAGAATGATACACAAAAACTTGTTTTGAGTAATCGGCTTCTGAAGTTGGAGAGTGAAAACTCAAGTCAAAATCGATTTTCAGTATTTCCATTTTTACGTAGGTTACGTGTCAAAGTTTTCATCTAGCTATTCCACTAGTGCAACAATATCAAACAAGGGCAACAAAAGAGCATTTCTGAAGTGAGTTTTTTTCGGGTCTTTTTGAAAATATATAGGGTTTACCTTTTACACAACAAAATTTTGTCTAAATTCCGAGTAGATTTTCAGGCAGCTCGACTGTTGCGCTTGCATGATGTTTGGTACTGTTGGAAATGGCTTTCCCTGAGGAACCTATTTACATGTATAACAGTGACATATTGACTGAATGACATCTAGCCTGTTCCAGGCCTCAAAAGGAGATAAGCAAATCTCCTCTGTTACATTGAGAAACTGTCTCGTTCACAAGCTAAAGCAAAAGGAAGCTACATGATTGGATCCCCACACAACTGCAGTTACTTGGATACATGATAAAAACGGCGTAAGCAAAATCAAGGAGTTTGACTTGTCTCCTGTTATTCAAATGCTCAGCACAGCCAGCATTGTTTACTTGGATACGTGACGAGTGCTTCATTTGTCCAATCAGCATGCATTAACAAGTGTGTGAAAAAGATACTTTTCGTGTCCCAATTGCCTGACAAACGTAGATCCATCCATCCGTATGTTCGTACGTACACACATATGAAAACACAAATGCCGTGTACTGTACATGTGCATACATGTACGAGTACAACACTATCATGTCATGTACATGCTGTTGAGATCACTAACTTAAGCTGTATACTTGTGATTTTAGGCTGCCCTGACTTTTACACCAAATTCAACTGGAGTAATATTATTTCAGCTTATCACTCGTCATCCACTCAAGACACTGTTTGTCGGCTAGTGTAACACCCATGGGACTACATGCATGGACACTGGAAACTTTGACAGTACTGAAGGCAAGATCCAATGTTGGCTGAATGACAGCCCTCAGAAAAGCCAGAAGTTTTGGCTGGCAAAGAGTAGTCTTATTTGTCAATTTAGAAAAGGCAATTTACTGAATAAGCTTATGTTATAAACTCATGGTGAGAGGGACTTAAAAATTTTAATATCAAAAAAGAATGTTCCAAAATTCAGAAACGAAGTAGAGGGGGCAGTGTCAACATCAGCCCTGTTGGATGTCAATAACAATTAACATCAAAGATAAGGTACTCCAACTATGGATTTCTGCTTTTCCAAAGATATTGTAACAATAACATTTCCAGGAAACGATGTTTGAAGATTTCTTTCAGTTTACTTGGTATTTCATGACAACAGCTGCCAATAAATGTACTCTTGCTGTGGTCATTTAGACCAAGATCAATTATGGAGTACATATAACATGTTTGCAGCATTGACTCATGCTCTTTTTTCAAAGCCATTTTTCTCGAAAAGTAGTTTTGACCACAATGATGTTTCCACTCTTCTTACTTGCAGCCTATTTTTGAAGTGGAGTGGGGTACAAGTACAAATGTGGTGTCACTGGAAAGCCTATTCCTTTCTCTTTATTCTCATGCATATTTCAAAAAGTGAAAAATGGGGATCCTTCCTCAATATGCCACAGCAGGTCAAAAATTGGTTAGGTTAAAAAAGGAAATTAAAATAAACAGTTTTTGTGAGTTCATTTCTTATCAACTTTTACAAACGGTTTTATACCTACAATAGTAGGTCTCAGACTTTCAAAAGGAAATCTGCTTCTATGAAATATCTAATAAACTTTCAATTTTGAATTCAACCAAATTTGTACTTAAACTTTTGTTCAAAGATGACTGCTCTCTTTCAACTTTTAAAATCTGCAAACCTTTGTGTTTTTAATCTAGCTTTTAAAAAACAAACACAAGGGAGCAATTTTTCGATGCATGAAAATGCATCCCCTTATTTCACTGATTAATTAACTTCACGACAAGGCAAGGATACAGTGCAAAGCCTGCCATCATCACTATCCAGATCAGACTCAGGTTGAAGTCCCCCTTGGCGTGAAGCCACACTTCTGTCAGCACATACACAATCAGTGCCAATGCCGAGAAGTCCACAAGCCACCGGTACTCGCTAAAGAAGCGCAGCACCGCCACGTGCAGGGGCTCAATGATGCGGGTGCGCAGCTCTAAGTCAATGTTCTTGGGCACCGAGAAAGATTTGTCCTCGGAATTCTCGAGGAGATTGATGCGTCTGCTGTGTTCAGATCTGAGTGTTCAAATTTGAGATATGTTAAAAGATAAAATGATCAATATGTAGTCGAACACAGGAAAACTGATGAAAGTGTACAGTGTATCTTCTCTAAGTAAACTTTTGCTGCTACTTCATTTTTCATTTTAAATCAAATTAAAAATCAATATCAATCAATATTCATTTGAATGTAAAAAATCTCGCCAAATGCAATCAAAGTTGCTCCTAACCTTTGTTTTTTTTCAAAGGTCTGCATTCCTGCTAATCTTGTTAAATGTAAAAGCTGGACTTCTGAATGAGAAGACAAACTGGAAAATTTCCAAACTGGATTGGAAGCTCAGGTGGTGCAAAGTCAATATGGTAACCCACAGGTCAAAGATTAAAATCCTGTTCCTTCTAATTTTGTTCATTCATGCTGTGGAGAGGTAGTGAAGTACCAATCAAGGCAAGTATTGATGAGTCTAACACGTTAGCACAAGGGAAAAACAAACTACAGATTAATTACATATCTCGTTTCTCACTACTACATGTACTTAAGACAGACATGGTCATAAAGACAGTTGGAGCTGACTTCTATGGTGTGAACCACGCCATAAGGATTATGAAGAAACTCTATGAAAGTTTATACCAGGCACCACCCACCTGTTTTTACGATGCCTTCCTCTTCCAACTGTTATCCCTGCTAGCTTCCGTAACTCTTCATCTTTGGGGTACATATAGCGGACAAGATTCCTGTTAAGAGCAACAGAAGGTAAAACAAAATCGATGACAAAGCTCTTTTGAGGGTAGGTTTTTCAAGGAGTTTGGGTGACATGTTGAATCTATGCGAACGACTGTTTACCATGTGATATCTCCTGAACGAATCAGCAAAGATTCTGGTGGAGACTAAACCGGGTAAAATCACAAATGGGGAGATAAAAACCACCTGGTAGCTAACAGTGTAGGGACAAATTTGATGAGCATGGTAATGCAATCAATAGTCATTGGCAGTGGTTCACGCCAATAATGATAAACACTGCAATAGCTATTGCATGGAGCCACTGTTCCATGACAGTTGCTCTATACAAAACCAAACACAAACTCGTGGGAATGTCCTGCGAAAAGTCACTAGATTTGTCTATACAATTTCTTTCACTTCTTTACATAAACAAAGGGCAGTTTTTATTGTGAATTGCCAACTTCTAAAGTTTACATTTGTGAATGATATTTTCTCTCAATGAATGTACAGGTACATGTACAGATGTATAAATCAGGCCTCAACATTAATTTTTTTAACTACTTATCCACTGGGCAAGCAGCATTGAAAATTTCCTTGCCCAAGGTAAGATTTTACTTGCCCAAACCCTGATTTACATGTAGTTGCTCATTGTTCCTTCTTCCCACAATACAACACAAATATACGTCACTCAAAACTATTGCATGTAAGTAGAGAGTGTGCAGGAGTCTGATGCATCAATTCACAAAAGTTTGGGTAACCTTTATTTCTTGTAACCACTTGATGATTTTGCCAGATGTCATATATGCAAAAAAGTGAACACACAAGTACATGTACCAGGCAAAATTCACTTCATGTGGAAGTCACAGCTACATGTAAAACAGTCTTCGAGCTTCCGGCTGTCAAAGCTCTGCTGCGCCATGCGTGCAATAACCAATGAGATTTGGTACCCAGACACAAGTGAATTTTACAGTTTATTTGTGTATGCATTTTCCCTTGTGTGGAAACGTGTCCTGCTAAATATACAGCGTGCTTTATACACGCGAGTTTGTACATGTAAGTAACGATGCAAAAAACATTGCATACCACATAGCTGTTTACTTTTTACCATTTTTTATAAGCTTTTGTGAAGACAAAAAAGAGGTAAATTTGCTAACTGCTATTCTTGGCCACGTGTGCAAACAACGGACACTTTAATTCAACAAAAATGTAGCTGTCAATCTAGCATATTTGTCCTTAATTTTTACTTGCCCGAAAGAAGAAATTATTTGTCCCGGACAATGGGACAACTGTTAATGTTGAGGCCCGGTATACATATAAATATGTTTATCAATTTTGGATTAATGAGTCAATTTTGCCCCCGCCTTGGGATCTTGGATCCAATCTTTGAACCAGAAAAATAAACTGTCACTTTCTGTACTTTCTACAAACACACAAGCCAGTGTGTTCACATTCTATGTTCACAGTCTACAAGGACATGAATGAAGCTCTTGAACAAACCAGACTGCCTTTGTGCCGTGGCCAATTCATCACTGTTTTGGGAACCAAACCAAGATGGCTTCAGAGGCCGAGTTGTCAAATCCTGTATATTCTTACCCTCTTGCTAGCAGCCACTCTGCCAGGGAGTGGTAAGGGGTGAATTTATGCAGGAAGCTCACTGCTATAATGGTGAGGATTAGCTGAGCACCAAACAAGGCCTGGGAAAAGAGAGATGGGTAGAAAGATACTAAGTGTAAATGAGTTGCTTTGCAATCTAGCATTTCAAGAATGGCATGAATATACTGTGCTGTGAAAGTCTGAGCTTTGTAGATGCCCACATTCTTGGGATGCAGTTAAACTCTGTCGTAAAGGCAGCTGGTGTTTATTTTGATCCTTCAGCTGTTCAGTAAACACAAGTTTGTTTGCTGGGCCTGTTCTCTGCAGTACCTACTTGATTACACTTTCAGCGGAATAAAAATATGACATTCAGCGAATCATTAAGTTCCTGACTAACTTAACAAGACGTTTGACCTGCTGGTGGACTTCAATCCTGACTTTCCAAGATCTTTCAAAATCTATAAAATGGTAGGCAGGATGGTGTTGTATGAAGATGAATCCCTTAACAAAGTCACTTTCACTTGACTCGATGCCATTTTAAACAAAGTTCACAACGTGTGCCTAGATTCTGGGGGATTTTGGGAAATTCAGAAAAATTACTGAGAAAAAAAAGGACAAGGAGTTAGGCCCACTACATACACGTACTGCAGCTTCCAAACTGGACCGGTTCACTGAACCATTGTAAATACTTGTACTGACTGAAGAGGTATGTACTCATAAATCAGATCCATCTGACCAAACTTAGGGTGACCAAATGAATTCAATGATGTCTGATTTGTCTGTGTTCAGTCATACTACATGTATATATAAAATCACTAGAAAGGTGTGCAGACAACACTCAGATTCTCAAGTTCTTAAGAGAACTCACACAATTCACAATGGAGGCCTATTCAGAAACACAGTTACCTGGGACTTGCCACTATTGGACTGGTCAGTATGTAACCTACATTGTATTTTCAAATAGCTGATTACAAAATGTTGTGGCCTACTGTAACATTAATAAAAGCAGTACTGGTAATGGTGTAGTTCAATGAACCAGTTACATCAGAAAACTCTACAGTATATGGGACTTCAGACCTACATACATGTAAGTGGAATTTGAACCAATGTGACACTCCATTTGTCACGTCAAAACAAAACGTAACTTTTTGTCTTTTCAACCATCACCAAGGGAGGTTATGCATTAACACATCCTCAGAAGGTAAGAGTATTGTATCACTGGGACAGGCTTGACTAAACGTTCAGTGCATTTGTTGTAACCAAATTAAAATAAGAAAAATAGCCTCTAAGACACCACAGAGAGGCCAGCAATGCATGATCTCCATGGGACAGGAGGTACATGTAGTCTATAGACTGGGCTCCATTTATGAGTGAAGACACATACATGTATGCAGAAAAAGGTAAAAATCGTTAACCCTGATTAAACAAGTAGCTGTTGCTCTTTTATACTCTTTTCAGATGTTAGACATTTATTTCTACTTCTTGACAGAAAGATGTGCATACTCACCATTATGATTTATGGGAAGGTTAGTAACAGCACTTCATCTCATTCAGAAATACTATGGGTCAGCACTATCACCTTAGCGCACACTTGTACACCTGAAATGAAATTAAGAGAAGGAATCTACATTTAATTTGATAAACATATAGAATTTTCCCATTATCGTTTAAACATTTAAATGTCTAGCCAATCCTTACAGAGGCTGCCGCCTGCAATGCCTACTTCAGTGTCTACATACATGTATGCACATGACTGATCCAATGTATAATGCAGATCAATGTTAGGGGTTGATTTCTCTAGTTTTGAATTTATATCTATATAAATAATTATGGACAAATCACACCACTATGCACAAAGCTAGTCAGGTAAATCATGGCAAACTAGCCAGCAATGTCCGTGTATTGTGTGGCAAGCATGAGAGATGCATCCAGACAGGCAGGTGATAAACCTCATGCTCCTGCAGGACTTTTGTGGAAACATGCTCACTTCAAGTACGAGCAAAAACATGTACATGTACAGTACATATAACCTCAAATTCATGAACACAGAAAAAACATAGACAAGAGACCAAGTTCTGTGAATTAACTTGCAGAAATCTTCTTGCAACATCGATGTTTGTTTGACATGCAGCTGTAGGGTTGCATGCGTGTACGGCCGATGTAGAGTAATGATGCTGTTACGCCCCAACTATAACATAAGTCCCAACTATAGTTGGGCCTGTCCCAACTGTAGTGCAGTTGGGCTGGCCCAACTATTGCTGACCAATGTCTGTGGGAAATGTCTCAACATTATCTAAGCCAATGTGTCTCACACTTGATACAATTCATCAAAAATGTGGCACTTAAGCCCTATGACCAATGACATGACATTTGTAAACAATATGACTTTGGCAAATGCTGGGTACATCATGCACGTAGGACCTCTCTGCTGTAGTTGGGCTGGCCCAACTGTAGCACTCTAGTTGGGACGGGTCCAACTATACTTGGGACTGATGCTACAGTTGGGGCGTAACAATGCTATTTTGACTGGGGTGTACAGACTGGTGCCCGCATGGGCCCAGAGTGGCGGGAACCAGCACTTTTTTGCTTTAATGCATTGAGCAGGTGTTTTTACCAATGCAACAGCAAAAATACAAAGGGAACTCGTGAAATAACGAACGTTTCTTTTCAAAAGTTGCTACTATAACCAGGAAAACATACAAAAAACAAACATTTTTAATGTACAGAAATATTGTTCGGAGGTGTTTTGTGAGACGGAAAAGACAACAGGATTTATTTTTTATTTTTAGCTGTTTCGGCAACTTTGCCCAAACAGGTATTGTTTTTCTGATTTTAAGCTGTTTCGGCAACTTTTCCGAAACAGTATTGTTTTTCTGATTATTTTTTTTTTTTCCCCTCTTCAACTCAATTCCTTCTACCAGTCGACTTTGGCAGTTTACTAAATCTGATCAACTTCAAACTTGGCAGACCTTTGAGCCATCATCCAAGGACAGTCCTAGAAAAAATTCACAGTAATAACTTAAATAGTTTATTTATTACTGATTTTTTAGGAATTAATTTTTCCCCATAGACTTTGTACACAGATTGCACACAGTTTTCGGACTGTCCTATATCAGGCTATGAGGGCGCTGTTGCAGAATTACGGTTACACCTGCCTGGGCTTTCAATTTTCAACAAACTGTCCTATATTAAACCATTGATGGCATTGTTGCCCAACATAGGGTTTGTACACACATTGTCCAGCATAATGCCTGAGCAGTCCTCAACTTCGACCGAGAATTACTACCAGAACGAAGAAGAAATCAGACTAAATTTTTCCTTCTGTTCGATCACAAATATACCCAACTGTGCAAATATTAAATAATATTTCATAAGTTTTTTCCAGCTTAGACAAAAATCATGTGACATGTAATTAAAGGAGCAGTGTTTCTGCAAACGAGTTTTTAGCCCATTGACTTTGTACACGTTTTTGAGCCAAAATTTTTGTAACTTTGCAGTATTTGATCGCTCTCAAAGTGATAGCCAACAAAGACCCTGATGCAAGATTTATTGCAAAGGGATGACGTCATGATGACATCATCACCTTATTTTATATTCATTTTTGAATATTTAATTTTTTCCCACAGGCTCTGTACACATTTTTCTACTTAACACAAGTGCACAAGTAGTCTTTAACTTGGGCGCAAGACTACTATAAGAACGAAGGAGAAATCGGGTACTTTATGCTCTGTTATTTTATTTGAAATATGCCTAAGAGTCAGAATATGAAGTAATATTTCATTAAAGGTGTTCAGTTTAAGTGCAAATCACATGACAGGAACTTAAAGGAGCAGAGTTTATAGCCCATTGATTTGTACACGTTTTCAAGGTACAATTTTAAAACCTTTCCGATGTTTGATGGTTATCAAAGTGACAGCCAACAAAGACCGTGATACAAAAATTATTGTAAGTAAAGGACATCATGATGACGTCATCATGTCATTTATTCTTGATTTTTCAATATTTATTTCAGCCCATTGTCTTTGTACATGTATTCAAGCCAGCATTTGGGTTAGTTTGAGAGCTTTGATCAACTTCAAAGTTACAGCCAACAAAGACCTTGATGCAAAGATACATCCAGATTTATGATGTCGTGATGACGTCATCATGTGATGTATTAGTGATTTGTTAATATTTATTTCAGCCCATTGACTTTGTACACGTTTTCGAGGCACTATTTTCGTACCTTAGTAATCGTTGATCATCGTCAAACTTACAGCAAGCACTAACAATACAACAACGATAATTCTAAAATATTTACGTCATGATGACATCATCACGTGATTTATTATCAAATTTTGAATAAAAACCCATATAACATCAACCGTGGCCTCCCGCAACATTCGGTTTCCAGCAAGTGCTAGGATATTTAATGTTTGGTTGAACCCAGAAGTAGGCTTATTGTTTAAAAGTGGTAAAAGCCATTAAGTTTTTTGAACGGAATGAGTCTGTCGGTGTTAGTGCTGGGTTGAAACCCTGCTTATATCCTGGAGAGGTAGTGCTTCAGGCAAATATTGAGCATATTTAGTGATGATGACATCATCAGGAGACAAAACACGTGACATTAAAGGGGATCTCTTCAAACCACTATACCTCGAAAAGTACAGGTCCGATGCGGTTGAAACTTTGTGTGTGGCTTGAAGTGTTTTTAAGCATGCAAAGTCTTGTGACAAGAGTGGCCAGTGCATGTGAGGGTGCTGTCGCTACAGTGAACACTTCCTGTTGGGCGGCATTGTGCGCCCAACGGCTGTTGCTTGTCTTCCTTCAATTTGGGCATAAATAACGAGGAGCCCTGTGATTGGTCAGTGTGACCCCCAGCGCGCCGCATCCAACTGCCATTTCAACCAGCGCGGCTAAGAATTGCACACACACGAGCGGAAAGTGGCTGCAGCCATTTCCATGTCTTGTGTATCAATTGCAGCCATAGTCAACCATTTGGTCCCGGCTCATCTTCGCAAGTACATATGTGAACCGCATGACTCTCCGTGTCAGACACTGATCAGCAAATATTTGCACCTTTCTTTGGAAAACAACATGGTTTTAACCCTTTTCTTTCTTGGTACTCAAAACAAAGGTATGTACATGTAAGCTGTCTTACCTAAAACTCTTGGAGGAAATAATTTCTATGGGTACACAACTTGAATGGAATCGCTGTTCGTGTCCTGTTAAACGTCATACATGGCCTATGGTGAAAAAGCTCTTTTTCTGTGGGGTTCGAGGGAGAGGAGCGGACGTCGGACCCCACAGTTCTGGGGGTAGGGATTATATACTTAGGGACCCCCAAATTTTTTGACATTTTAATCTTGCAAAACTGTT
The DNA here is from genome assembly GCF_054643075.1 of Acanthaster planci. Lineage (NCBI taxonomy): Eukaryota > Metazoa > Echinodermata > Asteroidea > Valvatida > Acanthasteridae > Acanthaster > Acanthaster planci. The sequence goes on from NC_141784.1 coordinate 12,212,722, forward strand.
AAACCCTCCCCCCCAAAAACAAAGGCAACACTCTTTATTGCGCTGACCCTATTTTTTGGAAATTTCAAATTGCAAGTTGTGAGAAAATGTGACTTTTTTACTGATAAACTAACCGTGCAAATTTGAATTCACCATGCATGTGTCATGTGTTAAAACAGCTTCCCCTTAAAATTTCCCTCAAAACTCAAACCCTACATACATGTATACTCTTTTTGATAGCATCGACCCCACAGTTATTGAGCATGAAGTCACACTCAACTACCAAGGACAAGGTCAATTCAGAAGTTAAAATGTAGGCCTACCTTTCCCTTTTAGGCCTAGGCCTATTTAGGAACAGCACAAGCCTTATCGTAAATACTGCATGGGTGATTTTACACAATGGTAGGAAGGAACCTGTAAAAAAAAGTAAATTAATTAGGAACAAACATCAATGCATAAAAGGTCTGTGAAATTTCTTACTGAAGGGCACACTTCCTGGAAAACCATTGTGCCGCTGAAAACCCGGTCCCGCTGTCATACATGAAACTTGAATTCAGAGATCGACGGCTAATTTTGTTGTCCACTCCGCCCGTTGTACCACAAGTCGTTTTCCTAGTTCTGGAATTTTCCTAGTTCACAAGACCGAAAAAACCACTAAAATTCACGGGCAACAGGTCACTCACGATGTGTGATTTCAATTATTTCTTGAGATTTATCAGTCATATAAACCTTTGCATCTACATGTAATGTCTGCTTAATCAAAATGACTTTTTTAGAGTTTCCATTTTTGTTAATTTACCTAAAAATGCAAGCTTTTCCCGCTATTTTTGGATGGCACGGCGTTACCATGCAAAGTCATTGCGAACTCAACGACACAGGCGCAGTTACTGTGTGGTGCGGGAGGGTGCCGTTGATAGGTTACTATAAAGTTGAAAATTTGAGTCAAACTTTACGCAATTTCTACTTTTTAAATCATTGGAATTCTTATTTTTCATCTAATTTTCTCAAAATTAAAAAATTCTTTATTAGAAAAGCAACTTTTTACAATGGTTCTGGCTGAAAATGGATTTTTTGTATGGTTACTTTTCATTCGTGAAGACGTTTTTGTCTCGATCCTAAACAGATCCAGAACTAGGAAAGGTGTCGTTGTCACGTTTGTCGATCGATCATGTGAGTCAAAATATAAAAGCTTAGATTTTGAAAAAAAAAACAAACTGAAGTATATCCAAAACACAAAGTTGACTTCTGACCATATTTCCGAGTAACTCGAATTTGAGGATTTTTTTAGCTGCAGTCTTACCGAATAATTTTTGCGATCCGGAATTAGGAAAATGACTATATGAACAAGAGACCGAAGGAGTTTTGTCTTATGAGGTGGAAGCCCTGTTGATGTACACTTGCATGACTGTATTTGTAACTTTCAAACCCTGTCGGCCTAAATGACTTTTGTGCGGGATTAGTAGAGCTTACTGTTTGAGTTAAGAGTATTTTGTCAAATAAAACAATATGAATGAAAGTTATGAGCGGACTGTGGTAATATTCCAGCGGTACTGGGACTCCACACAGTGTGCGGTGAGTAGTGATCATGCACAAATTGTGGGGTTGATCGGCCTCCTTTTATAACCAAAGCACTAAATGTGCTCTACAAACCCAAGGAGTCAGAGAACCAGTTTAGTTTTTATACCAAGAAATATGCCGTTTCAAAATTATTTTTAAATTAAAGCAACATGAATTTCCTCAGTGATTCAGCGAAAATGTGGATGAGGAATTGAACAAAAAACCCAGGAAGGATGTTTTCTGTATGTACAAAAGAATTTCAAATTTAAGTATTTTTTTCATTCGAAAAAAGGGAAATGTTGACAGGTGCAAGTCATAATACAGTCGGCCAATCAAATGTCACTTTTCGAAGTGCTTATACATTAAAATCTCGACAATTTGAACCTCAGGGGAATGGAGTTATCATAAAAAGTATTTATAAAACTAAACCGCTTCATCGTGGTACATATACCTTCTGGTCATCGTGAGAAAATAATGCAACTTGCGATGACTCCTAACCCTACATACTATACACTTCCGATACTTTCAATGCCATTTGAAGCATTTTGGTGGCAGTTTTTTGAATCACAAACTTCAAAATAAGTGGATATATTAATGGTGTGGGCATTGTTCGAGTTACGCTGGTATTTTTATACATAGCACTGATTTGGTCCGCACATGACACGACCAGCCCCCACCATTTGTACATGCCACGTGCATTCCCTATGTACGTGGTCATGCAGCATTCGAGACATTTCCTTTGAGTGGTTGCAGGTTGAGTATATCATGTAGGTCACGTACAGTAGGTGGTTTGCAGCTCTGTCCTCTTTTCTGACGGATTGTTTTTCTGTTTCATATACCCACACAAAAAAAATTGCAAACTGAAGGTAACAATTTCGTTTGGTAAAAAGTTAGGAAAGATTAACTCTGACATTCAGAACCGTTTTTCGGGCACATGGCACCAGGTCGCACGCAATGCCATTTGTTATTATTAAGTGATCTCTTTCCCAGGTACCCGATCTAAACAAAAAACGGGTACCTGGTTCTAAAAATACTAGCAAATGCACACCTCTACCTGCAATGCTTTTCTACCATCGTGTAAAATCACCCGTGCAGTCAAGGCAGTCACAGCAGCAGTAGGCAAGTAGGCCCGGAGTACGAGTAGGCCTAGGCCTATTTGCGATGAGGCTTATTCCATGGAGCTATAAAAAAGGAACAGGGTCCCCAAATCCTTCTTATAGCTCCATGGGAAAAGGGTCCCAAAATTTACAAACCCTGTCATACCCTAGACCCGTAAACAGGGTCTACAGAATACTCCTCCGCATACGACAGAGCTAGAGGAGTATTCGTCGGGCCCTTACGGGTCTAGTCTCATGTCCGTAAAATGTACCCCACCGGCCGGCATCACTCGACTTTTGGAATATCCACTTCAAACTTAAAACATGGAACAGTGTAACTTCCAATTAAGTCCTGAACCTACCTGCATTTTCAGATCAGAAGAAGATTCACAACTTCAGCAAGTCTTAATTTGATGAGAACTGCAAAACTGTGGAACAACCAGCCAACCCAAAATAGTCGCATGGGCCGTGGAAGCCATTATTATCGCTTTTAGTCATTCTTCCCAGGGTCTGAGTTACACACATATAGTGATTACCCAGCAAGGTAACGAGGTTGGTTCAATATCTCGAGTTAGTAATGTGTGCGCCAAAGCTTGTACATGTACAATGTACTGTTTCATGTTCTGTATACCGCCGCACATATCGGCGCACTGTGATCGTTTGCACTCAAGCAGCTGTACCACTGCTAGTCTGGTTCCCTGCCCATAGATTCCCTGGTCAGGGCCCTTTTCCAATACTCGACTTGGGCTCCGTTCAAGGTTCGTTCCCAAAACCAATCCCCGATTGTGGGACTGAAGCGTTTAAATTAAATTGGGTTACTGTAATTTCTGGCTCTCTTGCATCTTAGTACATGTTTTGTGGCACTATTAGACTAATTGCGTTTACTGCGTTTACAGCTTCAACGTTAACTAGTTAAAAAATAGTTGAGGCCTGAGACGGAGCCGAAGTTGAGTATTGGAAAACGGCCCGCATCACCCATGGATATAAATAGATATGACGCAAGGGTGAGCAGTCACAAGTTGCGATCCCGGGTGTTTTCGATTTCATCAGTGGCAACATCTCAAAAATGAGGCTTTTCCCACATCCAGTGGGCAATACTGCAAGTGTATCCCCACTGAGTGAGCTAGAGCATGTATCGGGCACATTTAAAATTACATGCATTGCACTGGCGCATGGCAAGCACGGACAAGAAGTAACGGTAGAGGACGCTACTTCCCAGAAATTCAAGCCGACATATGCGAAGGTGTTTTGGGGGGACATGCGTACATGCACGTTCATTCCTGTCCGGTGTGAGAATTATCAAGCACAAAAACACATCTTAGAACAGCATTATGCCCCTAGAAGTTCACACACATTCGTGGGTGACATGAAACAAGATGATTTTCTGCATCCCCCTACAAAAAACAGGGCATGGACATAATGGTTACAATGCTCCGTGCAACAAAAGTTCACATGAAACTTAATATTAAAGTATAAGCAATCCACCCATGTACAACTCAACATTAAATCAAAATTGAACACAGCACAGTCAAAAAAGGTTCCTTTTGTTACTTTATTTCTTTAGGAATTTAAATAATCAATTTATGGTTAATGGAAAGCAAATGCACATACCTGAAAAGTACAAAATTATATTGTACATTACATACTAAGGGTCAACATTTACCAAACATGCAAAATTCAGCTAGAACATAATTGGGATGCCCCTAAAATTCCAATAAAACAAATTGCAAGCATCATTTCAATACTAAAAACATACAAGTGCCTATTATGGTTGTTTATATGTTAACATTTACTCTTTCCTGTTGTTAAACTGATGTCATGAGTGGTTTGTGACTGTCTTTCCAACAAGGAAACTTTCTTGGAATGAGGCCCAGAGACAAACTATATGAAACGTGCAACGCCTATTTTTCCAAGACTGGTCAGCCAAAAATGCAATGGTAGGGAGTCTCTATACATGTACATGCATGGAAAGTTTTAAAACAGCCAAGTTAATTGTTGAAGTGTCTGTTGAATTGTTCATTACTTATATGGTTAAGTTAGAACAGTTCAGTTATATAATCATGTAGTTTTTCCAATTTAAATTTTAGAAGGGTGTGCTATAAAACACATGGACTGGCATAATTCAGACTCTTGTGGATGTCCATGCCTCCTTTGGGCCTGTAAGTGACCAGATGAGGGTTCTATCTCTCTTGGCCTTTGGGAAATATGACCCTCCCCTCCAGTCACTCGTAGTCCCTTGGGGCATACAAACATGCACTAGTGACCTCCGTGCCAGTCCACATGTGTAGAGTACAGTAGTTTTCATTGAGAGGCGTAACTTGCAAGTGGTCAAAGTAAATTTACAGACCAAAATGAATGACAAGTAAATCTAGTTAATGTCACATAGGATTCTGCGAACTGCAGTAAGAAAAATTTCACTCTAAACTTTCACCTGAAGGGACACTCCTCCATTTAGTCTTGTGACAGTCATCACATCCTCTCATTTGTGTCAAATGGTCTACTTTCTCTTTGAATAGCTTCTAACAAGGGTTCTCTGCCAAACAGTTCTGCACGAGAATTTCTCTTAAGTTAAAATAGCAATGCTAACAATATACTTGGAATTGGACAACTCTGTGAAATTTCTTTGTTTACATTTTTGTGGTTGGTATAGTACAGTTTGCACTTAGGAAAAAATTGCTTGAAAGTTGAATTTTATTTTACAGGGGAATTTTCCCAAATTTGCTTCCATTTTGTTTCAACAGCCCCAAGACACTTGCCCCGAGCATGAATCTTAAGTCTGTCAACAGCATGTTGGTTATATCATCGTACTCTGCCCTTTTTACTCTTTGGTGTCGGGACGGCATCATGTCTTTTCCTTTTTGATGGTGTTCGGCTACTACGCGAGTGGTGGGCACTTTCATAAATGCTGCAAAGAAGTCAAGATCCAATGAAATGGTTAGACAACCATGCAAAGAATTATTACTTTCTACAATTAATACATGAAGTAACATCATCCAGAGGGACTTATAGTGAGGATGACATTCTTGAATACTCCAGTAGATTAGCCAGTAAATAAATCTCAACTTAGGAGCAAAGACAGAGAAATGAAGACTTTCATTAGAAAAGTTGAAAATCTTATCAAACACCAGACTTACAGCATTATATCAGATACATTCACTACTTAAATTTATGTCCTCAATTACGAATACTGAATACAGTCAATCTGGAATCAAATCTTGCATTTCACTTTTTGTATTTTTGACCGCAATTTCTAACAGAAGCAGAAAATGTGAATTATTTTCGAATGTTCAATGTATCTACATGTACATCTTCACTTATTCAACATTATTCACTACAACAGTTTAATATTCACACTGTAGTTAGTGATGAAAAGATGGTCTGGTTTTACAAAGGGTTAGTTGCCATTGATTGAGCCTCTTACCTTTCCATAATCGGCTTGATTTCATTGATGAAGTACTTCGTGTGGTCCGGTGCAGGATCCTGCATGAGGAAATCTGCTATGTATTCTGGTTTCAAGCACAGGATACCAGCTGAGGCAATAGCTTCTAGGTCAAGCTGAAAAAAAAAGCAAAAGAATTTGGCAGTAAGTCTCCATCCAGTCAATTAAAAAACCTTTAACCACACCACACAGAAATTTCAACAAAATGCATAAACAGCTGAATTATAATTAGCTCATACATTATCTTAATGCAAGAAAGCCAAAAGAGTACATTTGTCATGTTGTAGGCACCATAACACCCCCCCCCCCGCAAAAGACTTATTTTCACAACTACTTGTCAGTGTTTAAATAAAATAATACAAAAAACAAACATGCTAACATACCATCACATTTCAAACAATATCAGAGATAACAGAGATGCAAATACATTTGCCTGCTGGACTCACCACGCCTTCTGGATTCTTGGTCTTCTGAAGGTCCATAAATGCGTGGGTCACGTCTTGCAGGTTGGTAAACGGAGGCCGCATGCCCAGGACCTTGGCCCCTCCAGCCAACAGAATCCTTTTGAAGCTTGCCTCCTTGCTGCGGTCAATGTACAGCACGACCCTCCAGCCAACAAAAGCCCCACAGAGCTCTTCAGCTACTGTCTGCAACCAGATGAACATGATTGACAAACCAATTCGCTGTATTTCCGGTGAACTTTAATAACATACAAAACTCTGCTGGAAACAACTCTAAATGAACTGAAGCCAACTAATACTGTACCTTGGTTAATGTCCCGATTAATCTGAATTTTAATTTAATTTAATTAGCTACATCAAACTGTTTTGCCACACCTTAATATCCAACTTTGTATTAGTGTTGAAGCAAAATGCCAAACACAAGATTACTGTTTGAACCCTTACAACATTTGGTTTTTTTCTGTGGCATAAAGTGAAGCACACACTTCAATGAACAGATTACCACCTGAGAACACAAAGTTGTGAAGAGCAAATGGACACGCAAAAAGTTTGTGAACATTTAATCCTGATCCACTGACGGCAATGAGAACATCAGACCTACTTCAGTGTGAAAGGCCAACTGGCCTTTCACATACCTTATGTGTCTGCTGTAGCTGGCGACGCCACCTGCATGCCGCCAGAGCTAGCTTGACCGTCTGCTCATTCAGGGTGCTAAGATCGGTGGCACTGCCCCACTCATGGGGCTCCTCCTGGAAACACACAGGAAGATCAGTGTGAACATTTGGCCCATCTGATATACGCACACAGGGCAGTGGCCTGCTCTAACACTAGACTCAAGTCACAGAAATCAAGTTTGGTGACTTCATAAGTTTTACTTATTTTCAAACTGTGATTTCATTTCATGCATGTGCCGACAGTTACTCCACTGATACATGCACACTTCTGTGATGGTGTTAAGCTGAAAAATAGACGCTCTGTTGGCACAGAAGTGGATGTGACGCCGTCTTTTGATGACACTTCCGGCAATGCCGAATGTTTGTGAAGTGCACTGAGACAAATCAACTAAATTGACTACACCTTGATGAAAAGTACATGATGTTTATTTTTGTACCTCAACAAACTCTCCTGCCCTCCGGCATGCCTCAAAGAAAGACTTGTGCAGAACCCACTTTCCGCTGGCCAGAGAGGCTAGGTACTTCTCATTGCGAGTTGGATTACCTGTGACAGAAAAGAGTCATAATAGAAAGACATTCTCACCCAAGTAAATGATACACTCACAAGTTTAAAGAGGCTAATTTGTGTTCAATGGTAATGAATCACTTAGCTCTGTGATCCCAAATCAGCGCAGATTCCTTGCCAAAGTTCAAACTTAACCACTTCATGCCGGGGCATTTTTCAATGTTGATGATGCTGGACAGGCATGACTATCATTTTTTTCCATTTTAGAAATTCTTCAAAAATTCATCATTTCATTTAACAGTTGTTTATAGCAACAGGAAGTAATCTTGAGGCACTACTCTAAGTTGACAGGTGACCTTCATTGACGCCCGGGTATTTCAGCCAGGCCTGCAGCCTTGTAAACAGAGCCCAGATTGTGCGGTTTTGTATAATTGTCTTTTGTTCACGAATCTGGCTCAGTGCACTACTGACCTCTTTTCAATGGGGGCCAGATTAGCATGCAGCAGTGCTGTGTGGCTCATCGCTGCGGTGGTGGAGCGCTTTTGTCCCCGGTGGTAATCCGCTCGCTCTCAATGCCCCAACCCTGGTATACGGTTTCAAAACAAGGCTGGATTATCACCACTTTTGAGAGCAAAAATGTTGGTAATGCCCAGCAGCCTGGTCTTTTGTTAAGAGTACAGTCTTTTGTTGCAGGGCCCTGTTTCCTTTGTCCGAGTTTGGAGACCCCGGCCACACATATAAACCATACGTCTCCGATTCCGGAGTCCCCGGCAGGAAGTGGTTAAGCAAATGCCAGAACAACAAGGATTTCCCCGAAATCCAATAAATTTGGGCTCACCAACTACTAGGTGGGTGCAGCTGGGGTCAAAGTACATCTCGTCATTGACCACTCCACCAAGCTGCTCCACGAGGGCACTGTAGTCGATCTTCTCCTCTTGCCTCATGCCAGACAAGAGGAATTTCAACAGTGGCTTGGGCTGGACCTGTGGGCATACAGCAGAACTAGTTATAATCTGGAAGTGTATATTTAGACACGAATTTAAAAAAAAAAGGCTGTACACCATGGCACTATGGTTGTATCCACTGGATCTTAAAATTTTTGGACAACTATTTGAATATGTTTTCGAAAAGGTTGCATTCCAAAAACTAAGCACCAACAAATCACTACCAAGAAAAACATCCTGCCTATTTTTGAGCATCAAAATCGTTCAACTTTTTGAAATGAACCACACATCTCACTATGAATCCGCTTGTTAAAATGAAGTTTCTCGATTAAACTGGTGTATGCTGTCTGATAACTCAATTTTAGTGTGTTCATTTTAGGTTAAACTTGGGGTATCAAAAATACACGGTTAAAATGGGGTGTTTTTTGGAAACTGGCAAGCTCTGCTCATTAACTCTGCAGTCAATTTTGTGGTTTTTCAGCTCGGATAGCAAGGCTGGCTAATTGGTTAAAACAGGGACCTTCTGGGGAATCACACTCTGGACTCTGCAGTCAGTTTTGTAGAGTATAATCCCCAACACCAGATGAGTTCCTTTGCGTGTGGCGATCATACCACATTAATAGGCTGCCCCGCCCTAATCCACAACAGTATACTAAATAGCTTTTAATCACCACTGATTGAAACAATTGAGTTCTTAGCACCTGGACTCAGCACTTCATAGGCTTATCCTATACCTAAATGTATCAGTTTTCAGGCGTCATGTATCCCATGTATTTCAGGATACAGACATTTTCTTTAATGCATCGCAAATCCCTGCCGAACAATCGAGCCCTTCACCAACCAGCAGATCCGAGGATGGAATGCAACATGCAAGCTTATGTAAATTAGCAACCTCATAAATGCGCCCCATCTTCTGCATATCATGAATATTTTTGCTACAAGCTCTTACGTCAGCCAAACCACTGAGCCGCAGAACCGAACGTCAAATCATCTAACATGGCACTTTCAAACCGAACCAACCCACTCTGTTAGGTTCTGATGTTCAGCTTTGACATGTCATGGCACTGATAACAAATGAAATGCATGCTGTTGTAAGAAACGTTGAGAAAAAACAGATAACGGAAACAGGATAACATTAACAAGTTATACCTGTGCTAGCTCGGGATGGTACAATGCACACGTGCACGTACATGTGATATGTACATGTACAGTAAACTTACATGTAGATGGTCCCGCATCACATGATGGTGAGAATTCAAAATCAACTACTCCAGACACAGGTACAGTTTTTATTCGATCAATTCACTGCTTTATATGTCAAAAATCAGTGAATTTATCGTGTAAAGTTACAAGGTACATGTACATGTAGGTATTTCACCCGCACTACAATACTAAATTCTCACTACATTAGCGCTTATGTATATTCAGAAAAACAGAAGAGGATTGACATTTCACCCTAAACCGCTCCTTTATTAGGTAAAAAGTGGATTTACACAACAAGACACTGTGGTTTGTACCACACCATCTCTCCAACATTAAAAAACACAGTTAAAATGGGTGACTGTCCGTTTGGACTGCCGATGGACCAGGAGAGGCTTAAGGCTTCAATAACAAAGGGTGGTGGATTCGGTTGAAGTATGGTTAAAATGGGATGAACATTTTGGCTTGATCTATGCAGTTAAAACGGAGTTAAAATCAGGAAGGAATACTTATTAACCGAGAAACGACATTTCACCCTATTTTAGCGATCTAACTTTCATAGTGTCTAGAATGCCATAAACAACTGAATTAAAGTGAAGATTCCCAAATAAAGCTACCTAAGTGACTTTTGCATTGCAGCTTGCAAAATGAATTAAACCAAAAATTATTAGGCACTGTTTCAAAATTCTTATCGGGAAGGTGTCAGACAGAACGGTCCGACATTTATTATTGGTTGGCTATCAGGTAAAGCGTTCTCAAGTGGCCAATTCTAACTAATAAATGACTTTATATTGCAAGGCTATGTGGTTTCAGTGGAGCAACACCCCCTCTATTATTCACTCAATACAAGTCACTGTTATCAGTCGGATGGCCCTGTCCTTTAGTCAACCGATTGGAATTTTGAAATTTTGATGCCTTAGATGACTGACAAAATGCTCAGGATTTACAGATGAAGAGAAGCTCCACGTAAACAACAAAGTAGAAAAGCCACAACCTTACGACCTCAAGCAACTCTAAAACCTTAAAATCTATTAGGGTAAAAGCATAATTATTGCTAAGGAAGTGTCTAAACTGTCTACTAACCTCAACTTTGGGTTCCTTGTGATGCACTTGAACCGGCTGAGGTGCCACTGGAGGGTTGGCCACAGGCAGGCGAATCGGGGGTGCCTGCGGGGTAGGGGATGGGAGAGCATCTCTGGGGTCCTCTCGATGCAATGCTGGGTCAGCCGGGCTGTGCCCTCGCTCCTGGAGAGAAACTCTGGACGTATCCCCTGAGACCTGACAAATGAACTCAATGTGAAAAACTAAGAAATGTGAAGAAGGAACCATTAAACTCTGCCTTTCCACTCTCCTGTTTTTGTTTTGTTTTATCTAGAAGGGTTTCCAAAATCTTGTCTCTCATCAAATTTTCTTTTTGCCTTTGAATGGAAACGAACATACTTCTGGCTTTCAGCCAGAAGAATTTAGTTCCAGGTTATAGCACAATATGAATTTACTGAGATAAAAATCTAAAGCCTGAGAGATGAAAATCAGGCCAAAGCCAGAGACCCCAAGCCTTAGCTATCTTCAATCCTGAGCTGATCAGCTACCAAGATCTAGAGGCATTCCTTCAAACTGACCTCATCATTCACCTTTGCATTCCCATCCTCTGCCTCCACGCTGTTCTGGGAAGGACTGCAGGACCGCTTGAGCTGGGCCATGATCTTCTCCCGCTCCTTGCGCCCTGTGGGATCGTCCCAGGTGATCTGGACATTCTGTGAAGCTTCATGGTGAAGGTCTGGTGGACGAACTGTGTGAAAGGCAAAAAGAACAGTCAAAGATGTTACCATTGTGGAGAGCCTTGTGGTTTTTACTTTCCAGAAACCTGCAATTAACGAATGAACAAACTATAGAATTTTTCCTTCATATTTATGGGACAACTAACCTTGTCTTTTCAAACCATTAAGCGAACAGTCTGTGATAAAATCACTGCTTTGATCTTCAATGCCCTTTTTAAGAATGATTTACTGCTTTGAGCAAGTGCATCCACTCTTATGTCACGTGTTGGGGAATGTGCCATACACCGCCTAAGGTCTAACCACTCAAAAATATTTCACTTGTCACAAGTGCCAGGGCTCTTTCTCAGTTCCCTCCTGATTATCACCTCTTTCATAGTTAACACTGACCCAACCTGTCACCATCTCATAAGCTTCACTCAGCAAGAAAAAAAAGACCTATAAACCCAGTCTCGTGACCAGTAAATCTGCAACTAATGTGAAGTGTAAAACCATGTGATTTTGTATGTGAGTAGAAAATAAAAAACTCCAACATCCCTGTTGCATGACTGGTATATCTACGAGTCATCTAGGCATCAGATTTGGGGGATGATTTCCATTCAATTTGGACAGCAAGTTGCCAGTTCATGGTCATCTGCAAATTGCTAAAAACCACTGTAAAAGGATTCACAGCATTACAGCGAGGTTCTTCTTCCACCACATCTCGCATTTTACACACTAGCTATCAGCCCAACCAACTTCCCCACCTGACAGTGCTGTGCCAGTGCCTCCTCGGCTGTCTTCCTCACTGTGAACCATTGCCCGGCTAGAGCGGGTGCGTCGACCACCTCCCCTACTGAGTGGCCTGTCCATCCCTGTGATGCTACTGGATAATGTGCTGGCTGTTGAGCTGCTCACCTTGTGAATGCGGCTACGCCTCCTGCCACCTCTAGTATTCCTAGACCAGAACATAAATCAGAGGTGGAACATGTCAAGAAGATTCCTATGTGCAAATTTAACACCAGATGAAACTTCTGCAGTGATATTTTTCAACGCTTATTATCTCACATTTACTACAAACATTTTACAAAGATACAACAAATATTGACTGTCACACAGCACTCTTCTAAGTAAAATTTCTTTGCCAAGATACAAACAGCCATTACAATAACAATGTATTTATGCACTGCATCTTTGCTTTACAAAATTATGTAGCACAACCAAACTGGACATAAACGTCCAACGCTATGAGAGAAACAGTTTATCCCAGTAGCTTGCAAGCTTTACCAAAAATAATTCACTAACTGCCTAAATTGGGACAAGATCCCATGTTAAGTACAGATGGCTCTACGACCCAGAGCTTCATCAAAGTCAGGCAAGTTCTTATGCTGGATTCTGCCAGACTGGTTCCAGTTTATGGAATCACAATCTTCTCCAATATCTGGAAAATCACTCACATGGTGGATGACATAATTCCCTCCAGCTGTTTCTGCACCGTCTCCTTTTGCTCCAGGGACCCTTCCTCTTCTGTGACCCTTGACCCTGCCTCGACCCCAGACCCACCCTCCACAGTCCTTCCCTCCTCAACTCCCCTTTCCGCTGCCTCCACCATCCTCAGAAGCTCGTCGTCTTCACTGTCAGTGGAGCCGTCCCCGAAACCATCCATGGTGGCTTCGTCCTGGGGAGGGGGTGGAGTGGGCTGAGGGGTGGGTACAGAAGGGGCGCGTGGCGTGTGTGCCATGCTACGGGTCTGCCGTGTAGTCCTGGCGGGTGTCCGTGATGGGGTCTGCAGTCTAGTAGACAGCACCGACTAAACAATGCAACGGACATAATTTACAAGCCAGAAAGATTTTTTTCTCTCTACAATGACCTAGATTGTCAAAATTTAACTGCTGAATAATAAGATGAATTTGAACAGCATAAAACGTACAACTTATACAACCTAAATGTTGATAAACACAACTAGATATTCTTACCAAACTCATCTTTGGGTTGAACGTGTGTGGGTAGCTTGCTTCATCTACATGCCTCTCTTCTTCTTCGCACTGTCAGAAATAAATCATTTCAGCATGCTACTCTTGCTACTTGTACAATTCGTGAGGCAATTTGAATGAAATCGTGTCATATTGCAAGCATTTGTTTTGTCAAAGGGATTGATGGCAAACAGGCCTGCTTGCCCTACTGAAGCATAATGGTAATAGTGAACAACAGCATATAACTCTGAGCAGAATCTACAAGGCCTCTTCCTCTTTGCACAGACGAAAAGGTTTTTTTCTAAATATATAAATGAAACCATAACAAAAACTGAAGATTATAGTTTCAGACCGAGCATGCTGTCAAATGTGTTTTTTAGTCAGTGACAAGCTTTCAAGTACGGTCAATGTTAAGGTACATGTACCTCTGATAACAACTACTAATCTCAACAGTTTTCAGCTGATTAATGACGATACAAGTGGAAACTCACTGCAAGGAGCCAGAAAGGTGAGACAATAGACATTCCTTTCTCCTTGGCTGCTCGAAATTCTTTTGAAGTGTCATTGTTTCTTCCCTACAAAGAAAACAAATAGGTAGAGAACACACAAGTTTGAATTTACCAAGGAAACAATGTACGAAGCACTTCGAGAGAATATGAGTAACCATTTAAATACCATCAGATTTCTTCATTTAATTTACTTCAATTCTTACAGTAGACTGCGGCGGACTGAATACTGGCAACATATGACAATGTCTTAAATGGTAGAAAAAAAATGGATTTCCAATTCTAAGAGCGAAGAATGAAGACTGTGTGGGTCATTTATTTGGTACAACAGATGAGAGCTGTAAAAAAATTAAGCATGAAGGGGACCATTAATTTTTCTCCACACACATTATCAAATTGTAAAAATCTACTCTTTGGAAATGAAATATTTATGATTAGTTCGGCTGACTGGGTTGAAAAAGACATACTCTGAAAAGCTTTGTACCTTGAAGATAAAATGTGTACAGGTGTCATCAAATGTCCAGCGGAACTCGGCCCCTAATGAAACAGCAACAGCATTATACTCAGCCTGCTGGGCAACGAGCTTCTTGCTGACGCAGACGACAACACCTTCTAGAATTCCCTGAGATTTCACCTGATTAAGAACAATTTGACATGAAAACTGAGCAACACAATAGCACCACACGCTAATCCGACCCCACTGAAAAAGAATAGAGCAGCGAATTGCTCTAGTTTTGAGAACACACTCTGGGCTCTCTTTACAGGGCAGCAGGCCTCGCTGAAATAAACAGGCGTCAATAGATGTTGTTTGTCAGATTAAAGTAGCCGCCAGACAGTCATTCATGCGGGTGTAAACGTCCAGTGAATGAAGTCATGCCTTTTTGAAGAATTTGAAAATGGAAAATCATGAAAAACGCCCGTATTTGTGTATGGCCATTTTAATTTAGCCTGGTGCGAAGAGGTTAATGTTAGTTTGCTGCTGATTTCATCCTAATTAATGAAACAAGTACATTTAGTAAGTTTATTTCTAATGCAATGAGTGAGGCATTGGGCATCCTAAGAAAAGTAAAAAACTGCTACCTTTCTTTGAAGTTACACCTGTCAAAAAGCTGTCTTACCGGTTCATGAAAGACTGTATTGTCAGCTTCCTCGTCTGCAGCCTGCTCCCCAGTCTTCTGTACTGCTTTGGCGATGTTCATGTGGAAGAAATCGTCCAGGGGCTGTGAATGTTTGAGAGATCAGGCAACAACTTGAATGAAATGTTGTCTTCACATTAACATTTTTTTCCATTAAGAATCGGATTCTAATACAATGTTCAATATTAAGAGCTGAAAGATGAAATGTTCCATTCAACGAGCTGCAGGCGAGTTGAATGGAACATTTCATCTTTCAACGAATGACAATATTCTTACCATTGCACTCATAAACATTCCTTATTTGTATACTATACAATTTACAGAATCAATACGTGTTCAACTTAATGGGATTTAAACCTAGATCTTGCTGCAGGGAAAGTAGACTGCATCAGGTATAAGGCTGTTCAATGCAGCGTTTGAACACCGTTGAGAATGCAACTTTGCTTTTCCCTTACCAAGCTCGACTTTCTTGTGTGGCGTTTCTTGTGATGCTGTCCAGCCGGTGACTCCAAAAACTCAAGGGCGTCCTTGGTGTCAAAGGTTGGATGAAAGACCCTGCCATGTTGTAAGAACTTACTGGGCGTGTCCTTGGAAAGAGCAGCGCCGCTGCTGGCGACTGCCAGGTGTTTATTGACAACAGCCAAGTCCTTGGGTGTGTCCTTTGCAGCCACGCCCTGTTGATTCTCTTTGTTGTTGTCACGTAACGGCTTTGATTCCTTCAAATTGCACGGTTGCTCTTGCACTCTGTTGGCATCCAGCCCGGTCACGTTTCTGGTTTCCTCCTTGTATTCTTGCACAGTTGTTTCTTCCAGCTGGGGTTTCTGAGCTGCTGGATGCTTTTCTGACATGTCCCTGGTAACAAGAACATTGTTTTGCTCCTCTGCACTCGTTATCTTGCCAAGGTCAGGTTCTAAAGGAACTTGTTCCCCTCCCTGCACTGCTGTCTGATCATTGGCCTTACTTTCGTCTTGCTGGTCCAACAGATCGACAAGATATTTCTTCTCTGGCTGTCGCTCATTTTTCCTGGCACACTCCAACAGCCAACTTCAAAAAGAAAGAAAAAGTTTTGCATTTCAATGGGTTCCATGCCACAGTCCACACTACTCACAGAGGTTATTCATACAGGCCTACCATAGACCCCATTTGTGCTGTGGTCAAATAATATTCTGCTAAAGGTTTTCATCCATTTCATGCAACCTTGACGACTGACTCTGTATCTTTCTTAAATTCAGTGAGCCCCCCTATCCCTCCGAATCAGATAAAGAAAGGGCAGATCAGAACAAACAAATGGTCACGAGAATTTGGAACTCACTCTTTGGTGATGGCTGGGACTTTCCACTTCTTGGCAGCCTTGTACTTAGACCCGCTGGCCTCCCTCAGCAGGAGGTGGGTGTTGGGCCTCAGGTCGTTGGTGGCCTTGCGGGAGAAGTATTCCTGGCACCTGGCCCCAAGGAGTTCGGCTATGTGGATCAGGCAGTCCCGCTCCACTCCGGAAAACTGGCTGCAAAGCGGGAATGGAAAGGACTTGTCAGGGAGGTTTCTGTTGGATTCAACTGGAGTATTTGAGAACACACGTACGATGGGCAATAATTTGAGGTGCTCAGCTTTATTTTGGAGTCTCAAAAAAGTAACCATTTGTGTAACAGCAGTTGTGTTAGGACACAGAAACTGTGCTGGCAATGGATATGTAAGGCGGCAATGCGAAATTGACTGAATGTTCTGCCTCGTGTCTAAAACTTGGGATCCCGAGGACTAAGTTAACAAAACCGCCCCTAGCAATGCTGTCTATCCCTACCAGGAGAACTTCATTTAAATATAAAAAGAAATGAATACATCCGAGATTCCGTGGGTGTGCGGGCCAGCCTCAGTGGCAGGAAGGTTAATTTAAATAGGAATGGTCCACTGAAGTGGGTGTGTGATGCTGGTCAATGGGGTAAATGAACTAAAAACCTCGGCTGCTTAATTCCTGTCCGAACAATGGGAAAATGATTTGGGGGCCTGGGCTGAACCTTGTGTTTTTTTGCTTTACAACTTTCAAATCTTTAGGCAGAAAGTGCAGTAGGAAAGTTATTTTTGCGTATTATGATTTTGTGAAAGCATGCTTCAACTCAATTGTCTGCTTCTACTAATTTGAAACAAACCGGAGCGATGATTTTTCCCCTTGTTTAAAGTCTTAATAAAGTCGACTCTTGTTATTACGAAATCCCCAGGACCACGTGAAAACATATAATGCATGCGTGTGCACGTACATCAAAAAGATCTCTCGGTTATAATTAATCAAATATATTGTGATGTGTTTAGAATAATAAAATTCACTGTCATATGAAAACATGTTTAATGTGCATGTAAGATTAATAAAAGCAACTACATGTACACATACATGTGAAAGCATCGATCCAGGGATTTTTAAAAGGCTTTTGATTGCCATGGATGACGAAGCTAAACGCCATGCACATATAGGCCTGTGTATACCTGCAAGAATGTGAAGATTCATCAACTGGAGCCCACATCCGTGTAAGTGGCCTTTCCACGATTTATAATCGTAAACCGTTGAGATAGATTGAATACTTTGTCGCTAAAATCTTTTAATCATGATTTCGAGTCGCCCGTCTTTCTGCGTGCAGGCAGTTTGTATTCATGAGTCGTCCCCACGGCTCATGTTTATTCGCAGCTCCCTTTGTCTGAATAACAATTACTGCAATTGGTCCAGCCTCGGTTCAGCTCATTAAACTCTGCCATGCTTCAGTGCGTGCTCCCATGCAGGATGCATATTCTCGCCCTCCTTGACAAGGCCCGACCAATCGGGAAGAACACAGGTAAGACGCAGAATAAGGCCGAGTCAATTTCGTATTTCCGCCTAAAGACTAACAATTTCAAATTCATTTATTCAATCAGACTGACAATATCATACACTAAAGACTTTTACTTGCTGCTAGATCAAGATAAAAGAATTCATTCAGTCAAATCATCCTTAAAAAATTCCACATTCTATTCCTTATTCCATCACAAAGAATACAAGCAATAAAAACAATGTTAACCACTACCAGCCGGGGACTCCGGGATCGGAGCCGTATGGTTTATATGTGTGGCCGGGGTCTCCGAACTCGGACAAAGGAAACAGGGCCCTGTAACAAAAGACCGTACTCCGAACAAAAGACCAGGCTGCTGGGCATGACCGGCATTTTTCACTCTCAAAAGTGGTGATAATCCAGCATTATTTTGAAACCGTATACCAGGGTTTGGGGTATTTAGAGCAAGCGGATTACCACCGGGGACAAAAGCTCTCCACCACCGCAGCGATGAGCCACACAGCACCGCTGCATGCTAATCTGGCCCCTATTGAAAAGAGGTCAGCAGTGCACTGAGCCAGGTTCGTGAACAAAAGACAGCTGTATAACACCGCACAATCTGGGCTCTGTTTACAAGGCTGCAGGCCTGGCTGAAATATTCGGGTGTCAATGAAGGTCACCTGTCAACTTAGAGTAGTGCCTGAAGATTACTCCGTGCGGCTATAAACGACTGTTAAATGGAATGAATTGTTGAAGGATTTTGAAAACGGAAAAAATGATAGTCATGCCGGCCCAGCATCCTCAACGTTGAAAAATGCCCCGGTCCAAAGTGGTTAAGAATGAACATTCATATGCATACATGCCTTTTCAAATACTGTCAGTTGACATACTGTAAACCAAATACGACGCTACTTTACAGAATGATTGTTTTGAACGAACACTAAACTAATTTGGTGGTAGACGAGTAAGATGTTTGATACAAATTCAGGCATTTACCTTAGCCCTTCAAAATCTTTCAAATTCACCAGGTTTTAAAGGATCTAGCAGGACTGCAAAGGGGAGCCTTTTCTATTAGTGCCACATGACAAAAGATGCTCCTTGAAATTTAAGTGCAAAAAAATGCGCTTCTATTTTTCTGCAAACAGATTTTACAGGATTTAGCACAAGGAGTTTGGGCTACATGTAAGTACGAGACTAAGTGTAAACTATTGACAAAACAGAGGTAGAACCTACTTACCTGACGGTCAGAACGCAGTCACTCAGTGGACTGCCATCTTCCGTGATTGCAATCGGTGAGAAGAGAGGGTTGGTGGTTGGGTCCAGAAGCTGGGCTTCCTCCAGGCACATCTGCAGCCAGCAGTTGGAGACCACCTCCTGGACAGAGACAGACACCTCACAGCCGTTGATGGGTACCACGGCAAAGTCTGCCACGCAGCGGGCACCTCCCGTCTTGACCTTACCTGTATTTCAGAGGGGAAAAGTGTCAAGTGACAGACTATTCCATTAAAGATGCCAGGCATAATGTACGTGTGAAGAGAGGGTGTGTTGTTTAGAATATACTCTCAGACATGCAGCACAAAGACTTACCTCCCTGCCCTACAGTCATTTCGAGAATCTGCTCTTCTTGTTCCGGAGGAAAACCTAAAATGACAAAGGTCTTGCCCGAGAAAATACCATCCACCCGTTCTTCAAGCACTGTGACATCTTCTTCATCTACAAGCAGAAAAAAAAAAACCAAAACAAAAAAAACTCAGTTCGACTATGGTGTTTCTCAGAAAATGAAAAGATAGGTGAATCTGGTGGACAGTTCTGTATCATGTCCAGCATTTATGCAAGGGATTTCAAAGGGTACATGAATGTAATTTGTGGGAAATGGAGGTCAACAGTGAGCAATGTACTCACTTTCTTCCATCTGTGTTTCATCCTCGCCACCAGCGGTCCTCTGTCTGGTTGGTGCTTGGCCAGCATCTCCCTGTAGCATCTTGAACACTATCTCAGAATCGTTTAGATCTGCAAATCATCACACAGAAAGTTCAGTCCATCATTCTACTTGCCTTACTACAATGGTTCTTTGGAAGTTGGGTAGTGGATTGCGAGTACATCCATCTTCAGAACTCTTTCATCTCCTGTGTAACTGGATTTTTATCTATCTTTCGCACAAAAACAGTTAAATACATGAATAGCAATACAGGCAACTCACAATACAAAGTGCTACCAAGAGTTTGCCACAGACAGGCTACATTTCAAGTTTACGGTCGGAATATTGCTGAGATAAAGTACACTTTGTATGTACTTTCGGGACATTTAATTGTTTGAGGCATTCCCTACACCACACGAAACCATCACTTTGACTACCTAGCACCCATACATCAGGAATTTCGAATTTTCAACCAAGATAAACATAAATTCAGAAAAAATAAGTTTTCCACGCACAGCATTTTAGCGAATGAGACTTTGTCGACTGGTTATCCCATAATGCACTGCGAAAAGTTCTCTGCATGTCAACTTCTTGGTGGGGCAATGAATTGTATTTGCCCGTATTCTTACCTCCGTGGCCTTTTAATACTCTGTTTAATCCGCTAGATAACTAGGCTTGTATCTATTTTTGCACACATTTCAATACAAAGGTTACAGTTCTTGTGACCGTAACGCTTTGCCTTTGCTTCAAGGTACATGTAACATTTGCATGTTGGTTTGTGGACTGCCAGACAGCAAGGGTTGAAGAGCCTGATGGATGAATCTTCCAGATGCTTTTTGAAAATCCTTGTCTTTCTACAAAGTTTCACCGAACTTCTGAGCCACAGAAAACCCTGACGGACGAGGGGCAGTTGCTCCGACGGACCTGATCTGTCAGGAAGGTACTGCTGCATGACATTGTCATCCTCAGCTTCCTCCTCTCTCCTGCTGGCCGACAGCTTGGGGCCCTCCTCGCTTCTGCTGCTTCTCGCCTCGGAAGGCTTCCGCAGCTGATTAGATCTGAAGCAAGTGATGAAGACATGGGAACCAGGGTTTGTTACATTGCCCACTTCAACAGCATTCTGGGGTTCCATCACAATTATCAAATGCACATTGATATTCATTTTCAAGCTGCAGAAGGCTGGCTGGTGGCAACTCCTATGGTGATCACTGAATTTTAAACATCCTTGTGAAAGGCCACTGCTTACACTGCTTCTCTTTTCTCCTGACAGCAGTCACAGGAAGAGGAATATTATTCAATTATTCATCTTTGCTTGACAATGAGTTGCCCAATTTATACTGCTTCCCATAGTTTGAACTTTGACTAGAAAACAGGTAAGGCAATTTACATGTTGGAAGCTGACGGAAGATTAACATCCAAATAAAACACTACATAGATGAAGCTGACATCCTTAACAATGTCATATTCTTGGCAGGAAGTGAGTGGGGGGGGCATCAAAGAAGATGATGAGATAAAGAACTAAGGCAGCTTCCTCACAGTTATTTTAAAGGCAAAAAGCATTTGAACGCATCCAATTTCAGCATACTTTGAATGTGCAGCTGGTGATGCTGAGGTGACCGGTGGCAAGTCTAGACAGATGTACGGCTCTTCTGGTAGTTGGCGGGACTGCTTGAAGCAGTCCACCAGCCACTGGGCACTCACAACATGGGGTCTGCACCAATGAAAGGCATTCAAAACATCACGATTCAGAAACTGTACCGTGTTGGATTTGATGACTGAAACTTACTAAACTAAATGCAAATTGTCATTTCATTTCATTTTCCCAAAAAAATTTGAGAAAAAATTCTGAGAGGTCTTTACTGAGGAAAACGTCAAAGAACATACTTATTCTGCATTACCCGTCCTATGAGGAAAAAAATCATGACGTCCTCTCATATTTAAGTTGATCAAATTTACATATGCGAATGGTGATAAGGGACTGACCACTGTTAAAATATTCACAAGGACCAGCACAAAGCTTACCGATAGTCATAGCATTTGGTTTCACCTATATACCTTTTCCTTGGTTTTGCGATTTCACTCAAGATTTCTTCAAACAAAAGTACCTGCAACAGTGAGTGAAAACGATTTCTCGGGTGTCAATACTGGATACTATGGGTCAAAACTTTTTACCCCTGACCCCTAACCTGAGAGTTGACTGTGTCATCATGGTGACATGTTCTTGTACTCTTTCCCCCATAACAACATGAGACACACTCTTGTTGATCTGGTTGAAGCGGGTAGCACCCCCAGAGTTGATGATCTTCCGCAGTTTCTCGAGACGGCCCCCCGAGAAACCACTAAGAAATACCTGTAATGAAAAGCAAGTTACTACTGGCTAAAACTGCAATGTCAAATCAGCCAACTAAATACTGTGGAACAAAAATAGAAAAAACAAAAACAAAAAACACGTAACTCGGATGGGCATCTTGATGAAAATGAACATTTATGTGGGTACAACTGTTACAAGTTCCTGCAAATTTAGATGGTGTAATATTCTTTTCTGGGATGTTAATGTGTAAGTGCCTCTGGCAACTTGCAACTCATTGTTAGGATCGTTCACAATTTACACGATGCTTCATATTTATTTCATCTGCATATCTCGGTTAAATACAGTATGAATGCAGTCACGCAACTCTTTATATCTCTTTATTTCAAATGGTTTAATTCCACAAGACGCAGGCAATATAGACATTCAATGAACATGGAAGGCCTCAATAGGTTAAAAAGGTAACAAGTCAGCTGTTCATGGTTCTGAAGCAACACACCTTGCAACCATCCAGGAACAAGCCCGCATCTGCCAAATTCAAGTCCAACTCGTCCAACTCTCCCATAGTGGTGCGCTGCTCGGCCCTCGAGACATTGGCTTCAGTCATGGCCGTGTCGTCAACAGCAGAGGTCATGCTGACATGGCTGATTGTACTGAAATTACCCACAGACATTCCACCTAAACAGCGCGAAACAAAGCATTCCGATGCATTAAGCCAAAGCTTCCTTGCCTGTTCCCAAATCTGGAGACATTTATTGGAAAGAGCTACTCCTGCAGAACTTAGAATTTGAATTTCTTCTGATTACAGCAAGAAAGTCTAAATAAAACATTAATACAGACTGTCATTTTCTCTAGACAAAAGTAAACTGATAAAAGAATTACGATGTCCAACTTGGTAACTTTGCTAACTACATGTATCTGCTGTTTTAGGTGAAGAGAATAATCAACGGTTTCACGCATACAAGGAAACATTCCAACAATCCCAGAGCCATTTGATTTCTCTTGATTTTTCTTAATATGATTCTTTATTCTTCAGGGGTGTCAGTAAAGCATTAAAAAAATAGCTGAAGCTGCAAGCATTAATCTATACAGTGTGGGTCCAGGGTGTGCTTCACGGCTGCTGGGAAAATTTGAAATGTCCTTGCTCCATAGTTCATTTTATAGCCTTCCGGTGCAACCACGATATTTCAATAATAACTTCTATTCTTTCAATTTCGCTAAAACTTCCTAAAGGCTAAAATGAACTGGTAACAGGTATACCAAAATTGTAAAAAAAAGAGGGTTATAGTGCGAGTTGGCCCTTTTCCAACCCGCAAACTTCATGTTGTCTGCCTGTTGCAAACCTTACAGGCAGCAAAACAGGTTGTTTCAAATCATAATGTCAAAACCCATGAACCCTGTTAACTCTAACTGTCCAAGGGTTGATGGACCTAACCTTCCCCATTCACACTAAGTTAAACACCCATATGGGACTTTGTGCACAGAGGCTTTGAATTTATTTTTTCAGAGGTGTGCCAAACCCACTGTAAAAGCAAACTGTCTGGGCCTACCAGACCTATCCCCACAGAAGTAAACACTTTACTACTGTTCAATTCTGTGTGATCGGGGAAGGTTAGGGTTAATGGGTCTGTGGTGTATTCCATCCACTTCCATTTCCATGGATTTTTAACTTGAGAATCAGTATTGTCAATGTTTGTATCCAACTTGGCAGGGAGCTTCTTTGCACAATTATTGTAATTTTCGGATTATAAGCCGCGGCTACGTTGATTCTCACACTGAAAAATGTCTCTGTGGCTTATATGCCAGGTGGCTTATATGGCAAACTCTGAAGGATAAATTCAGTCACAAAAGCCACAGCCGGGCCGTGCGCATCGTACCACATGCAGGTGGCGGAGCCGTGTTTTTGTTGGTTGCCGCTTACATCTGAAAACTCGAAGCTTGGAGAATAAATAAAAATTCACGTTGTCCAGATTTGAGTTATTTACAGGTTTCTCAGAATCATGGAGTCACAAAACATACACTACATGTGTACGTAATTTACTTTACTTGCTCTGCTGTAACATTTTTTTAGTGATTATTTTCCTGCTTTATTATTTTCATGGTGTGTTTTTTGCAGGCCATCATTTTACAATTTTTTAACATAAAATCAACCACTTCAGTGGTGCATCTTTGTATGGCAAATTGTTCATGTCGATTGTGTTCATGCCACAGAATTTTTTTTTTTCCAATTGGGTTTTCTGATGACAACACTTTCTGGTTCAAATGGTTATTGAAAAGAGTCAGCACTTGGACTCTCCATGAATGGATCTGTGCCAGCAGTCAGACTAGCTTGAAAACAGGGTTTGTTGCGATCGAGGAGGTGTGTGCAATGCAACACAAGTGGTTCCAATGTGATGACTTGAACCAAGTTCTCATGGTGGATTTTTCATTTTTGAAGCGATTTTGCAGTGTTTTTTGATCAGCGTCACAAAAACCTAAACCTCAAGGTAACTTGATGTAGTGTTCTGGACAGCTAAAGAGGTTTTTTTTACATAAAAACGTATTTTTTTGGCAAGAAATAACCTACGAGATAAAAACGATTTTTCGACTGAACTGACTTTAAGTTACTAAGATTTTACTGTACGTCCCCGACCACATAACTCTTGCTGACCACTGGAAAAAAGGTCAGGAGCTGATGCATGGCCCATGCATGACAACCATCCAGCCCGCAAAAAGTATCAAATTTCAGGACTTAAATTCACTTTTTATGGTGACATTTGTTTGCATTTTACTTACTTTTATTATTTTACTACACGTATAGTGGAATCATCGACGTACTGTATGTGCTATATTGGCACTTCGGCACGCAGCACAATGACCTTTGTGGTTGGATCGTCAGCCCTGCCGTGCGGCTTATACGCCGGTGTGGCACATAGGCAGACCTTGAATCTTAATTTGCTGATTTTTGCGTGCAGTGGATTAATTAAACACTAGGTAGCTTGTATTCCCAAAAATATGGTATGCACTTTTGTTGCACTGAAGCGGATAAATATATATCCAAAAATTGTTTGAAATCTCATATGAAACAATGCACATAAAGTATGCAAAAGCACTTGATAATGCATGACACATGGACTTTGCCCCATGTGCCAGTTGTCACAAAGCCCTGTACAGGCAAAAGTGAAAATTTACTAGCCTTATTTCAAGCCGCAAATTTACAGAGAGATGTGCCCTACTGCAAATTATAGTGGAGATTTTTAGAGAGTCCCATGGACACATACATGATACTAATATTTCATGTACAGCCAATCACAGCACAATGACCGCATAGTTCCCACGGGGCTGTTTTAATATATACATATGCATACACACAAGGTTTACGCCCGCACACCGTCGCTGTATGCACGTATGTACATATGTACATGTACAGTAGATTCTATCGCAGCACTGCAACTGTGTTTCTGCATGCAGTTGGAGTTGAAGAAGAGGATGAATAAGAAAAAAAATCAGAAAAAATCTGCACTTGCGCAAGGAACAAGGAACTCTGGCCTGTCAGAGGAAAAAAGCGGAAAATGTAACTTGGCATACTGAACAAAAAAACAAGTCTGCTACAAACTGGAGATTTCACATCCCGATTCGTGTCAGAAAACACTTTTTCCTGAAATCTGGCTCCCTGAGAACATTTAGAAGTACAGTTGACTCTTGTTATTACGAAATCTGTGGGAACTAGTGAAAATGTTGATGGTATCCAAAATTTGCTGTATGCCGAAGTGCAGTGCAATGGCTTCCGGTCTCAGGTTCATCACATGTATGATGCACAGATCAACTGCATATGCAGTTGAATCTTGTTAACCCCTTCACGGCGAGACACTTTTCAGCTATTATTCTGGGCCCACGCTCGAGTGAACGCAGTGAAAGAAGGCAGACCCTGGCTCTTGTGCATATGGTAATTGGTCTTTGTGTGTAGCCCAGAAATGAAAAGACAGAATTTGCATCATAATCACCAGCTTCACAATAGTCTTCACTTTGAAAAGAGGCAACGGGAACTTGGAAGCTTGAGTAGAGCCGCATGCCACCGAACAATCAGCCTTTTCACCGTGTAATTCAAGCGTGCAGAGCACGCTGGGCCACAAACCGAGAATTTGCGGTTTGGCAGGTGGCCTTAGTGGTCAAGCGAAGCTGGAATTCTTCGAGTCGGCTTTCGGAAAGAATTTCCCATCGAGAAAGGGTTAATAAGAGCACTGCTACTCAAAGATTCTGCTTATAACAAGGACATTTTTAAGTCCCAATATCTTGAAAGCAAAGGATTGCAATCCTTTGCTTTTCATTGTTTTTATTCCTGACAATACAAGGTTTCTGTCCTAACAAGGTAATTTGCTAACTCTCAAGGACCTCTTATTAACGAGGTTCGACTGTACATCCATGTACATGTGCTGTAATGTATGATGCTCAAAAATTTTTAAGAATGCTCTCTATGGTATGATTCATGAAATAAAGTGTTAATTTTTAATAATAAACCTGTATGTTATCGGAAAAAAAATTAAAGGTGCATGAGTTACATGACATAAATACACTAAGAGGATGATTGCAATGTGTGGCTGAAGACAAAGTCAACGTAACAACTGCAAAAATGCCAAGACGGATGATCAACTGGTAACTTGGGAAGTCATCTTTCCTACAAAAATTGTGGCGAGAGATATTTCATCATCCATTTTGAAATGTTCAATGTGTTACTCGGTTTCTTTTGGCACATGGCGGTGTTGGAAATTTCAAATACTATGGAAAAACACACATGCATTGATCTTTTTATTGTACTTACTACTTAGGTTTGGACAGTTAAGTCTAACAAAAATACGTCAAATATGGGCACAAGCTTAATTGGCAGGCATGCCTGTTCTCTTACCCAAAATCCTTTCCAATATAAATAAATCAGTGTTCTGGCAATGAGTTCCTTGCAGGAATGGGATTTACCATTTCTGAGCTTGGGGTTGGGTGAATTCACTTTTTCTGTCAATCAGACTAATTGAACTTTTTAGTTTCATTACATTTTAAAATTTTTTTCATGGGATGGGGTTTCAACTTTGGAGATTTCTCTTAATTTTGGTCTTCCTTTTTATTCGTCACCTGAAGGCTGAATGGCTTCATTTTTTTCAGAAGTTTAAGTCTGGCAAAGGCCCTCTGTAAAATCAATCATTGTTTCTTTACATAATTTCCCTTTGGTGACATGCAAGTACCGCAGATGAGAGTCAACTCGAAACGTCTTCTTGTTTACAAATTACCAGAGGTCAAAAAGAGACAAATCCCAACTTTTGCAAGAAATTGCTCTACAACCAAGTAGTTCACTTTGCATGAGTTTAAAATTACAATGTACCTTTGATAATACACGTAGGTTACTATTTTCATTCTATTTATTTTAAACGGGGCTTATATCTACCTTCCAAAGGCCGGGGGGAGTGCAATACTAGACTACAGTGAATCAAAAGCATTGCACAGGCCCTGACCTACGCAAAGCAGACAGTGAAACAATGCACAGCAGGATCTTTTACCTAAGTGTTGTATCATGGTCTCTCGCAAGAGAGACCTTACAAAACAAGAAGCAAAAGACCCTGAAAATCATCAGTTCTATGAAACTAATGCCAAAGTGTCGTGCAATTTAAATGGCCCTATGAACAAACAGAAAGTGTTGAAATTTGGCTTTCAGTTCAGTACGCAATAAACTAGAACGGCAAAGCTGCCATGGCTCGCTGCTTGTTATGAATTTGGATTTCTTTCCAGTAATAACAGAAGAAAAAGAGCCCTGCAAGTTATACAAAATGGTTACTAAATTAAACAAGAAAATACTAACCAAGCTTCATCAACAGTTTTAAAAGATTGGTTGACATACGACTGCAATACAGATGTACAAGACATTTTATCGACCTTAGCAATAAAATTCATTGAACTTTAGGAGAGAAAAACCTAATTAGTGCTGGGTGCAGACTGTGTGTTGAAAGGCGCCCGTTGTTTAAAAGTAAATCAACAAGGACCACCAACAAGCTTAAGGGAGATGCAGGTACAAAGGCTTTACAGTTCTTTACAGGAGAGAGGAATGCCTACAGACTGTGGGTCCAGTACAGTCAGACTAGACCTGGATGATTATATAAGCAGTGCATTTGTGAGTTTAATGGATGGTGCATAATTAAAATTTCTCTTAAGTACAGTTCTGCACTTTGTATCTAACCCATCATCCTATCCTCTACAATTCTCCCCCAATCAGCCATATCCCATCATTCCATATCTACCATGTCTACTTTGACTCCAACCCCACATTCACCTTATCTTTCCATCCATATCCTACTCTGCCCCCTCATCCTATCAATTTCCTATTCCACCCCTCCCATCATCCTATCCATCTCCTATTCTGCCCCCCTCCCCATCATCATATCCATCTCCTATTCTGCCCCCCTCCCCATCATCCCATCCATTTACTACTCCACCCCTCCCTATCATTCGCTTCACTTCTTATTCTGGCTGTCCCATCATCCCACTAATCCAGCCCAACCATTACGCCAACCTTATCCAGCATTTCATCCACTTTCTACATACAGGTACCTTGTCTTCATGATCCTCCTCCTACAGGTACAAATACCCCTCCCCCAACAAACATCCTAATCTGTCACTTGGAGTCCCCCCCATCCCTTTCATTTTTCCCACATACTGTACATGTACATTTGTATGTGTCTAAACACTGTCTATACATACATGTACATACATACATACATGTACATACACACATACATACATGTACATTACAGGAGTGCTCAGTACATATGTATTGTATGTACTACAGGGCAAGTACATAATACAACTCACAACATTAACATTCAACTCATACAATTTTTTCATTAAATTCATAAGTTTGTAAGTATTATGCCATATGAGACTATTTAAATACTGATGGAATTCCAAGAAGAACCAAACAAGTACTTAATGGCACAGTTTAACACTTATGGATGTGCAAAGAAAAACTTCAACATTTGAGGACAGCCAGACAGAAGACGCTTTGCAGCTTGCCAAAAACCAAATTCTACTGTCAAGAAAAAGTTGACCTTTATTGTTGCAAGTGAATTCACTGTATAGATCTATGATTATTCTGTTTTCATTTCTGGCTGAATCTGTATGACAGTTCGAGAGAGGTGAGCCGAGTACGATTCTCTCTGCTAGAGTAATTCACTACTGTCGGCAATTTTCCCCCATCTTTGAAACTGCTTAAAAAGCTGGTCTACAATCAACCACTGTTTAGACCACAAGCTTTCCGCATTCCGCAACACCTTTTCGGGGGCACCATCAGCAAGAGGTTGGGACCACTTTGCAAAGGCCGGGGGGAGTGCAATACTCGCACTGACTAGACACAGCACTGCACTCTCTCTAACCTATGCACAATGATCAAAAGTTCAACTCCTGCAATGTACCATGAAGTGTAGAATGCCATCTGAATACTCAACAGGTCAGTCATGCCAGAATATGCCACTTGTCAGTGACCTTCCCCTTCTAAGTTGAATTTGAACCAAGTAAAAAACAAGTAAAAGCTACCAAGTACCAATACACTCTGCACAATGATTCACAATGGCACAAAGCTCTTCACAGCTGCTGGCTCAAGTCCAAGCTTGCCCTGATTCACAAGATAGTGTATTTGGTCTTCAAATCTGTTATCAAGATCACCAAATACCCTACACATTAAAAGTTGGTCAAAATTACAAGAAGGCCTCAAACAGTTCTGCCCAACTCTGAAATGTGACTGAAATGAAATTATGGTATAATTGCAGTGTGACACTGTTAGCTAAACAAAATGCCCTGTACATGAAAGGCCTTACTCACCACTGAGTCTTGGATTGGATCCTGCCCTATTTGGGGTAGACGTAGAGTGGGCATCGGGCGTAACCTGATACAGGTTCTCGTCTTGGCAATACCCTTTATCAATACTGTCAAAGAACCACTGTAGTCAAAGAAAGAATACAAGTGGCAGGGAAAACATCACATAAGGACAAAATTGACCCCCAAATAATTTTGCACTTAAACCAAACCAAACAAAACAAAATAGAACACAACACAAACCACAACACCAAACAAAACACATACCCTTGAAGTAATGCAGTGGATTTTCCATTTCTTTGCAAACTCGTATTTCGGACCTGCAACATATGAAAATGAATAAGGGTAACAGTTTTACAATCCTGAGACAAATCTAAATTCACCCCCTCCCCTTAAAGTTCCAGTATGGTGGCCACACATACACTATTCTGACCTATAGTTCTACTCACCTCTAGGACTGTTAACAATAAGATGAGTGCATTCGTTAAATTTCATCTCCCCGCTGTATTGACCCCCTGGAACAAACAAGACCATTGCCAAGTTTATAAACACAAGTGAGATGACCAACAGAAATCCAGATTTACCCCTTCCAACTTTTTGCAAATGGGATATCAAGTGGGAGAGGGCCAGAAAAAAAAGATTGCCTCACTAAATTGTTACTACATGTATTAGTCTCAACACACTTGGTCCTTTCAAGTGATATTTCAGTTATCATGAAACCAAAAAGACCAAGTGCCGAAGTCACGTTTCAAATCTGAACCAATGAAAATTCAATAACTGCAGGTAACTGCCAGAGGGAGAAACCGAAAAGTAGTGGTTTTGTTCTACATTTGCCATTAACCAGTGGAGGTAATCAGCAACACACCGTCTCTTTAATATTCTCACCATTTTCATCAGTCAATATGCGTATATCCCTCCTCTCGTCACTCTCTAGGCCGGTAACACAGATCACACACCCCCTGAACACTGGACAGCCGAACTTAATCCTAAAGTTCTTATCGGTAGCACACAGGTAACTGGAACAAGCAAACCACAGAGATCATGAATATGGTGTTTGTGTACGAGGTAGATTAAAAGCAGTTCTTAGCCTGTTACACAACCTTAGTATTAGGCGAGTCATTATTTACCCCATTTTGATTGAACTCCTTCGATTCCACAACCTGAGCACTTACTTTAAAAGGACCATGAAGAACACTTACAAACTTTGGTTGTCTGTAAACATTTAGTATTCGGTGCTTTTCCAGCTCACTACTTCAACCAATACTCTGGTAAGTTTTTAACCCTTAGCCTTTTCACCCATCTCTCTCCCCCCCCAAAGCAATGAATCTAGTTAACAGAAGCAAAACCACTACGGTGTGCTCTTTGAACCCGCACTTGCAAACAACTGCAAAACTAAGACTAATATTCTGGCTTGAAAGTTCCATACACACCAACACAAACAAGATTTTGGTGTGGGAAGACGTTAAGCAATTTAATGGTCATCTCTGATCTAAAAATGATACAGGTGCACCTGTCTTTTCCCCTCTCCCAGCAGGTGTAAACCCATTCTGGCAGCATGACTGGCGTGTTAAGACTAGCAGCAACCTGCAAAAAAATCCATGTCAAACTAAATAATCCACACATCCTTTTGTCTTATTCCATAATGAAAGAAAAAAAAACACCTTTAACTTCGCCATCCTGTTCCACAATGCGGTGCAAAATTCTTCCGGCAAACATCACTGCACCAGTGGCTATTCCATGAGTTTACCTAAAATAATAACTATTCATTCGCCTTATATTTGTGGGATTTCTGTATTTGAATTTCCATGACAAATAAGGCTAATACATACCACCTTCATTTGCCACATATCACCAAAATATCTTTTTAAAGTGCCACAGCCTCCAATGCGTGAAAATTCATGAGATGCGTGACAGCTATTAAAAGATGCACTGACTTTTT
Organism: Acanthaster planci; assembly: GCF_054643075.1. Taxonomy (NCBI): domain Eukaryota; kingdom Metazoa; phylum Echinodermata; class Asteroidea; order Valvatida; family Acanthasteridae; genus Acanthaster; species Acanthaster planci. Next base: position 12,244,731 of record NC_141784.1, read on the forward strand.
TCCCATGTTCTCAACTCAGCTTTAGCAAGAAGTGCAAGACGGAGAGATCACACGCGCATAACTTACATGGTATTTCTTAGAGCCCACCTCTCCAGCAATAAGGTGTGACACAGTGTCTGTGAAATTCTTCGATACTGTTCCACCCATCCACTGCACCAATCTATGTATCTTATCCTGCTCGAACAGAAAAGGGGAGAAAAAGAGGCCATAACAGTTGGTAAGAGTAACCTTTAAAATAAGCTCAACCCCGAGGGGTGACTTGTATCAGACAGGGGCAAGAATGCCTGATTGTCAAGGGCTACATGGTGGTATAGTAAGGCCCAAACACCTAAGATTTCCAGCAAAGGGTCAAAGGCTACTTTCTCCCTGCAGAGGCACCAATATTAGAGAACCCCCATCTAGATTTCTAGACGACACCAAGCACACAATCATCACGGCCAATGTGATAACACTAAAGACCACAGCAGGGACCAGTGCCCTATGAGATAAAGTCAAAGAAACTTAAGTACCCAAGTAAGTAACAGGCATACCACAAAAATGAACAGAGTCTGTTTATGTGCACAATTTACTGTATGGCGTTGGGATTTGCAAAGATGAGGAAGGTTGCTATTTACTGACTAGTCAGTTAGGACTGAAAATCTTTGCCATGACATACCCGCTCAGTTTTCTCTATGCTGGAACAGCTAACAGTGACATGGAGCATGCTGATACTATAGATTGGGTGGTTCACCTTTGGCACCGCTATTTCCTTCTGGAGACAGGACAACACACACAGAGGGCCTGCAATTCTGATAACAGCACGGGGTGGGGTGAACTCAGATAAGCACAAGACACAAAGTACATGTGCTTGGTATCAGGACTATAATGGACATGAGAAATAGTTTGAAACATCTGGGACTTCCACTCTGCAACATAAATACCAATTTAAAGGTCATTTCCCACAGGCCCCTCACAAGAAGCCAGCATGCAGTGGGATAAATAAAAAAGAGCCATATTATCTTGCATCTAACACTCACCATAAGCATGTGAGCTTCAATTGTGTTAGAGTGTGAAACAACCCTTTTAATGACAGTGAATCCAACCAGTTCCTTCAATACAACAGCTACACAAGCTTTCACACAGGAAGCAAACTTTGATAGCCCACCTGCAACCCAACTCCACTAGATGGTTGAATGCTTCTCCTTCAAACGGGTCACACACATACATGTTGCCATCTCGTTTTGTCAGCTTCATTACAGCATTTTCGTCACACTTCTCAGTAGGAAGCCCAGCGCTCTGAATCGCCTATAAAATGTCACAAATATCCAACAAAATGAGGCATATTTACATTCGACTGCACAAGGCACATTCAAGGAATGTAACTACACCTTCACGTCGCATCAGTGGGTAAACAAAATCCTTCATGGCAGCAACAAAGCATTACTTAAGGTCGGTGTATGCTTCAGGTGTATACAAATGTGAAGCAAATTTGACATCATGAAACGTTTGCAATGAATGACCAGTGTCCCCAACGTGTTCAACTTTGGTTGATTCACAGCATGAATATTTGACATTACAACTTCGCTTTCACGCTCACTTCCGCAGCAAGTACAGACCAGCTTTTTAAGGTGACCATACCTCAGCTGCCTTCTTGATCCACTCTTTCCTACAGTTGCTGGTGAGAACCAGTCTAATGCAAATGCCACCTGCCATCGCTTGTCTTCAGCATCTAGTAGGGTCTGCCTTACACAGCACAACACTAGTGAACTATAGTTGATAATCCTGTTATGATGGGCAGAAAAACAGTCTCTCATACTGTGCAATAATTGGAACAGAAAATATCTACAGAGTGTAAAGAAAAAAAAGTCTGCCTGTTGCAAATTTCACAAGCAGAAAAATTGGTTGTTTCAACATCTTAGCATTGAAACCGTTAACTTAGTTAACACATTCTGCTTACAACATGGGAGATTTTTAGCTTCCAATCCTTTGTCCTGTATTGGTTTTTTATTCTTGAAAACACAAGGTTACTGCTGTAAGACTGAAGGACTTTTACAGACAGGTTTGACTGTACTCTTCTTACAAGGTAAACTACCATGTTTTCTATATTTCAATTTGTTACAAAGAATGCGCATGGCATGTCCAGGCTTTTGGATTTTTGGGATTGCATTGCCTTATCTCTGCTCAGCCATTTCCAAAGATTTGTATTTGTGCCCGTGGAAAAAGCAGAAAATAAAAGTTGGCATATTCAGTAAAAAAAAGGAGAAAATCCACTAAAATCAGAAATTTCACAACCCTGACAAATACAGACCTGAAATCATTCAGCGCAGTGCAGGTGTTGGAAGTTGGATAATTAAAGACATGGGTTATAGTCTGCTGCCGAACAGCATTACATCATCTGAGAACTCATGAACACCGTAGAGCAATGGAGAGTTAAAATAAAATCTTTGCTTTCAGGAGTTAACTTACACTGCCCTTTTTTTCCCAAAGAGTTCCTGATGGTACAATATTCTTAGGGAAGGTGGTTCTTCTTACACTGTTGCCTAGCAGCCATACTAAAATGTCTGAAGTACAATTCCACGAATTTTCCTTGCCGTCATCATAGCCAATGGAAATCCATGACTTACAACAGCATTTTACATGTACAGTCAACTCTTGTTAATATGAAGGCCTTGGGACTTTCTAAATTAGCTTGTATTATCTGGACCCCATCTTATGCGAAAGCTGCTGTCCTGCTCAACTTATGTATCACCAATTGACTGTATACATAAAGCGTGCATGTGTACAAGTATGCATAACTTTTTGTTTAATGGCACATGGTATCGTTTTGTTACGTGAATTTTAAAAAGTGTTTATGAAAGTGAGATAAAGTTTAATGAATAAAGACTTGTAATAAACAATAGATACGAAATGTAAGAACAGAGGAAGCAGAATTTCCACCAGTCATATCGATTCGGAGCAACGCGTCCCAGGCCCCACACGCCATGATGAGATCTACATGCATGCACATAACTTAAGTACATTAACATTTTAGTTGGTAACCAACACCAGAGCTGTGCTTGTTGCACATAAAAATGTGAGGAAACCAGCTATTGGTGGTGTGGACAGCAGAGGGTGAATATTGGATTTTACTTTGGAAAGGCGTGTGGGTTTGGTGAAAAATTATTAGCGTTGCGTACACTGTTTTCTTTAGAACTTGTGGTTGTCATTTTCTTAAACATTTTTGGACTGAAAACCACCGTTTTAGTCATGATTTTCTTAAATTGAGAATTTATAGAAATGTCAAAATCGGAAGGGGTGAAATTTTCATGTTACTGTGAGGAGCGGGTAACGATTTTTAGACGGAGGGTGGGCAGTTTTTGGGCCGGGTGTTTGGTTACAGAACACAATTTTTATTAGTTTCCTTGCAGGACTTTGGTCTTGGGGAATTTTTTGGGGGGCGGGGGAATAAAAAAAATTTCTTTTGTTCACCACTGTCCTCAATACTGTAGCACTTTTGGCATTTGCTTGTATTCAGGCGGTACGAGAATTTCTAACCATTAACGCCCACTGTTCGTCTCTCTTGCGGCACCAGACATAAACAGCTTGATTCGGTGAGGGAAAACCACAGCGCTGTTCACTGTACACACATAAATTACGCAAGCAGCTTTCAAAATTGAATGGACTGGCTGACCAGATGTGTGTTCCCAAGACTTTAGTGGAGATGGTTAGGAACTGCAGTACTTGCGCAGGAAGGGCTGCAACAAGCTCACTTGACACATAGGCCTGTGAATACATGTATTAATACTTTATTTGCAGCTAATCACAGCGCCATTACTGGATGGTTCCTAGGATATTGTTTTATTAACAGAAGTACACAGAAGCGCTTCAAACCATGCCGAAAAATGCCCGCAGACCTTCGCTGTATGCACATACGTACACATACGCCTCGGCTTACAGTAGATTCATACCGCATGCATTACAGTGTTCCAATTGTTTTCGTGTGTGAAAAAATCACTTGTGGAACGGAGAATATAAGGAAATCTGGCCCATGGGCATAGGCCCACTCAATTAAAAGTGGAAGTCTGCCGGAACTCAGAGATTTCACACCGAGGACAATTAATGTAAACCATGGAACTAGACGAAGTGTTGCAAAAATATCAGCAAAAATGGTAAAATATCAGCAAAAAGCAAAATCAAACCTCATCTGCATTCTCTTCGGCCGTACGTCATGTGACACAAACAGGTGCAGCATATTCGCGTCATGAACGTTTTATGTTACTTTAGATACCAGTCCCAATAATTCCAATTACTCTCATTAAGATTATGCATAGACGCCTGGGACATCTGTGGTCAGTGAACCGCACTAATCACGTAGGCCCGACCATTTTGGAAGGGGAGGGGGCCCTAAGCAATATCGGGGGCACGATACACGCTGCATTTTCAAGCTAGCTGTTTTACGCATGTTTAAAATGTATGTAGTTCAGGAAGTGATAATATTTTGAGAAGATATTGTTGTGAAGTTGTGAGAATAATAAAGTGTTTGATTTCCATGTACTTCGGGTATTTACTGCAAAATGGTTGAAGCGATACATGTATGTGATTAGTGTGGTTCCCTGACCACAAATTTTCCAGACTTCTCCATACATAATCTTAAAGAGAGTAGTTGGAATTATTGGGACTGGCAGAAACATAAATGTTCGTTACGGGAATACGCCCTGCCTGTTTTTGTCACATGAAGTACGGCCACAGAGAATGCAGATATGTGCGAATCATCGAGGGATGAAAGGTGAGGATGGTAGAAAAAAACCTCATTTTTTGCCAATAATATAGGTAAAATACAACAAAATACCCTCGAACCAAGTAGTTCCAGGTTAGCTATTATTGTAGGGTCTTTAACCCTAACCCTCCCAAATCCTTTAGCCGCAAAGTGGAGGAATTTGGAAGATTCAGGGTGTATGGTAAAAGTGCATGGCTGATGCCATACGTGAAGGTCATGGATTAGACCTTATGTTGTTTGTGCTTAGTCAAGCACAAATTCAGCCCTATAATTCATTTGAATTAACTGCACAGCTCAACAGTGCCATTCGCACTGCCTCAACATGACAGGAATTGCCAGAGGATTTTGAAGGAATTGGACAGTTAGGCACACCTCCAAATGACATTTTCAAGAAATTTTGGAGGATTTGGGCTGAATGCGATTTTTTCATGTTGAAAATTGGAGGATTTTGGAAGATTCAGGATGGTTCCTAGTAAAAAGGCCTAAAGCAAGCGTAAATGGATGTTTTATCTAGGTAGCTGTCAAAATGCCATAGCATGCAGAACCATCAAAAAGATGGAGTACAGTAAGGCCTATGGAGTAGTGCCTTACTGTTCAAGAAGTAGGTGGCCCTAGGCCTACACCTATTTGACGATATAAATTGGTGTGGAGGCCTAGCCTTCCACAAGTCTGATTTTGCTTTTTGTTGGTATTTTACCAAGACAACACTCTGTCTAGGTCCATGGTTTACAGACAAGCTCTCTGCTAAAGCAAGAACTAGGCCTACTTAACCATAAAAAGGAGTCTGTGTAATATGCAAGAGGAGCCAAAATTTGTCAGGAGTGGGGAAAATGCCAACTGAAGCCTTGAAAAGTTGCCTTCAGTTAAGGCAACATTTTTCCTCCTAACGAGGAAAAGGCGAGTTTTCTGCAATTAGTTAGCAACCTAGCGGATAGTTTACCCCGTAAGTAGTGAACATACCGGTGCAATTTCAGCTCATAAAAAACCAGCGGATGTCTGATCGTGCCCCCGGATAGGCCTATCCCGGATAAACTTTTTTCAAAGAAATCCCTATCAATCGGAACAGAGCCCATGACGAAGGAGTAGGCCTGTACGTCAGGCCTGTTTACGGGTCTATGCCCTAATGTTCAGGAAGTACATACATGTATGTAGGGCCTAAACACTGTCTGAAGTCAACACACAACGCAAAACACTGCAATTGTGCAAAATTCAAATTATTCTCCACCAACCTAGGCCAAATCATGCCAATAATACCATCATCATAACAAGAAATGCTTCCCAGAGTACTCACTACCTCAGTCGCACATGTCTCTAGCTTGCCAAGGCTTCCCGCATTTTGGCGCCCAGTGTCTGGCAGAAGGCACAACACAATGCGTACTCTTGTGCCTTGCTGTGCTCGACACAGTGCACGCCTATGCATCGCGCGTGAGTTACAATACATTTACATGCTGAGCACACCCTATCATTGAGTATCAAACTTCAGGCAAGAATGTCACTCCACAATCAAAAAAAGCCACTCACATTCCTTCAAATATTTTGCAAAACAGCACAGAATATTCCACATGATACCTACTCTGATAATGACTTCACACATCACACAGTACGTTGGTGCCAAGTGTGAACGGGCTCATTTCCTGTAAAGATCATATTTTGTGAAATTTTCAGCTACAAGTTGGACGAAGTTTCACTCCACACACCACCATTTTTGCCACTGCATGGTCTGGTTTCCCGCACAGCTAGTGAATCGACGGAGCTGATTGGTCAAAATATGCTGTTCTTAGTCCAGCGGGGTTGAAAGAAATCCCGTTTGACAATTAGAAAAAAGTCATGGCTTTAAAGGGGTGCACGGCTGCCGACGAATCTCCTCACTTACAGCAAAAAAGTTTCACCGTAAAAACCGTGGAACAGTAATGCTTGTACAGCTGCCACAAGGGGAACAGCAATAAAGAAATTTCTGAACAATTAATTGCATGTTGCTGGTTAATGCCCAAGATAGAATCCTTTAAAACTTTATTCAGACCTGTACCCAAATTTAAAAAGGCTAGAGCGAGCGACCTAATTTTTCATAGTTGTCATCCGAGTTTGTCGTTCACTTTGTGACATTACTTGTGCAAAATACCCCTTCTTTTCTACTGTACTATATGTTCCATTTTTTGTAGCATTTATAAAACTCCAACTTGTCAAATGAGGGCACAGTCGCTATAATTCGGGCACCTGCACTGTAGCTGAAGTTTTTTATGCAAATTGTAAACTCAAAATGCAGCTCGAGAAATCCAGAGAACTACGGCAAAAATTTGAAATCCTGAGGACTTTTGAGGTTGACCCCAAATATTTCCTTATGTGGGTATTTGTTCCAGCTCAAAACCCCACAGGTCCCTGAAACACCCTTAACAAAATAGACTGAAAAAAAAAGAAAAGAAAAAAGAGAACTGGGAAGTGATGGCAGATTTCCACTGGCCAGCTCTGAGATTTTGAACTCCGCTTTCTGCAAAATAAGTTGCTCATTTTCTCATCCACCCCAACACAGACTCTTTCCAAACACATTAAACTTGAACATGACTGACAATGCCTCAAGTACGTTTATTTCCAACAAGTCTCAGATGCAAAATTCTATGCAGTTAATTCGCATTAAGATTAAACCAGTTGTCTTTTGAGCAGATTTGTCTCTGCTTCAAAGCTTTCATGATCAAGGTATACATGTACATGTAATTACTTTCTGCACAAAGGTGACGTGACAAAGAGAAAGTTACACAGTAGTTAAGATCTGGAAATGCTTTTTTAAATTATAAAACAAATGCTGATGCTAGAAGCACTGCATTTCTGAGGGACTTACAGCAGGTGAAATTTTTTAGGCACTCCCACTCACTTTCTTTATCCGAAGAAAAAAGTCTGAATTGTCAACAACCTGAACAAGACCTGAGGAAATTCCCCAAAATCAAGTACGGCAGTAAATTTTCTTCTTCAGGACAAGGGAAAAATCTTTGCAGCCTTTACGACCCAATGACACAGTGCTCAAAATGCATATAATCCAAACTGTCAATATAACAAAATATACTACCCCTACATGTAAATGTAACAATAGAAACACAATCACCTATAGCTGTTTTTTGGCAACTGCTAAAAAAGCCTACTTAAACTGCAAGACACTCCCCCTCAGCAAAAAGCTAAACTGAATAATTTAAAAATCACAGAAGCTGTGATATCTCATGAGATACACAAACTGAAAAGAAGAAAGGGCTTAGACTGTTATTCTTGAAGAAAACAGGCCATTCTACCTTGCACAAATGGGCATTTGTTCCAGTATTGTGGAAGTGTACTTATTGGATTCCTTTAAGGGGGCATCTGAGGACAATAATGGCCATGGCTTTCATATTTTCTTGGAGGCTTTGGCCCCATAAAAGTTTACTAATTCCACTGTGCATTATTTCAACCATAATATGTTTCAAACAGGTTTCTAGCATGTTGAAGTGAACAGAAGCTTCACACAGATAATAACATGCCACAATCAGCTTTAGTTAACCACAGCCCAATAACTGAAGCTATTATTCCAGGGTGCAGGTTTTTGTGGTGTTTAACCAAGCAACAGCAAAAACTGTTATGGCATTGCTGAGCATACATGATCTAGACTTTGAGCTAAAACGAGTGTTTTGCATGCTGATCTCAATTCTTGTCTTCCTGTTCTCCCTCTTTCTTCTCTTCTGCTTTTTCACTGTCTTTCTCCCCAACACTCTGTGAATCCTCTCCCCCCGAGTTCCCCGTGTCTTTGTTGTTGACATCTCCTGCACTTCCAGCATCCTCAGGCTTCTTCTCTGACTCCTCTTGAGACACTCCTTCTGTGGGTCCCAGAGCGGCGCTCACCTCCTTAGAAGTGACTGCCTCACTGTCATTCCCCTTCCCCTCCAGGGGAGACAGTGGGACATCCTCCCCCATAGGCTTACTGGTCTCGCTCTGTTCTGGGAGCAGTGGCTTCTCCTTGTCATCGTTGGACTGAGTAGGGCCATCAAGGTTTGGGCTGCTCTTGTCAAGATCTGATTACAAGTGAAGAACAGGAAATTATGTTTAAAGTGGTATTTTGTGTACTTTATCAAAACAAATAATTTGCAAAACCAGTGCGGTCAGTTTGAGCATCTAACCTTCTTTTTCCCCTACACCAGTGGTGGATGGCAGTTCCTTGCTTTCAGTAATTGGCGGGGAGGAGGGTTTTTCCTTGGAATCCCCAACGGGTGCATCAACTTCCATGGTCTCTTCCTTCTGAGTATCTTCTGGTTTCTGCTCTTGTGTCCCATTCGGAAGGCCAGTAAGTGCCGTCTGCACTTCACTGGGCTGAAGGCTGGGGCTGATCTGCGGTCCGGCCATTTGCGACGCCGTCTGCAATCCTGTCTGTGACCCTGCCTGTGACCCTGCCTGTGGCCCCATCTGTGACCCCGGCTGCACCTCCATGGGAGGCATCGCAGTGGGTTGCACCTGTGTGGGTACCTGCTGCAGTGGTGGTGGGTATGTGGGCAGGAGGGAGGACGGGGCTATACTGGGCCGCTGCAGGGCCTGGCTGAGTATGCTGCCCATTGGAGTTTGTGGAGGAGGAGGGAGTGGCAGGTCGGGGGGAGGAAGCTCCTCCCACTTTATCTCCACCTTTTGCTCACAAAGCTGCAGAACAGGATAACCAAGGCAGGAGTGATAAGTGCCAAATAATGCATATGGTATTTATAAAACTTTACCGAACTTGTCACCAAAAGTTGGAAGTTTAAAAGAATTTTAAGGTTAAAAATAGTCATGCTGAGGTAAATGTTCATCTGAATGCTGTTAAAATCTTTAAACTGAATTCTAATGGAATCAATTCAAAGAAACTGAAGATCTTTACGGAAATACTGAAAAAAAAAATTGAGCACAATTCCTACTCAAGATATTATCGAAGACTGGGATACTTGTTTACATACATCATCACCCATTATCATTCAAAGTTTAAATACAGGTTTCGGGAGCATTTTAAAAACGTTCACACTGTTCTGGTCAGATGGACATAATTTGCCACAAAAATAATGCAGATACAGTTATAAAGATATATAGCAGGTTTTGTCAAGATCTGTATAAGAAATATAAAGGACCAACCTTTTTCATGGCTGAGTGAAACTGTTCACTGGTTTCATGGAATTTTCTCTTCTTGTAGTCGTGTTTCTCCTCTATCTGTTGCAACTCGTTCTCTAGCTTTTTCTGCCAAAACAAGGACAATAAAACTCGGTACAACAAACTTAAAAAAAAAACAGTTGCATTCAACTAAACTTGAACATTAGCATCCATACAAGCATACATAATGAGCCGATTCAGTTTCCAACATTACATGCCGAGACTGAAGTGCATCTGAGGTTATTTGGGTGCTCGTGTGCCAGGTCTGCCCTCTCAGCATAGCCTTATGGAAACACGCACCTGTGTTTTGTTCCCAAATAACCTTTCTTTTTGAAATATAAAACTGGTCTACTGTAGAAAACTGAACCTATGTATATGGTTTTCTTCCTAACAAACATACAAACTATCTTTGTTTTCACATGGTCTACTTTCTGATACTTTCAGCCAGAAGTGAATTTTCTTGAGGGCACAGGCAAGAATCAAGGAAGACAAAAATGGTGTAAACTCCAGATGTAAGAATGAGTGTTAAAAGTATGCCTCCTCTGGACATGAAATAAGTCTAATGATACAATGATACAAGAGGTGACGTAGTCACAGCATCTCCGTGGCAACTGTTGGGTGGTGTAATGCCTTGCCCATATTTTTACTCCCGCTGAATTCCAACACTTATGCACTAACCACTAACATACTGCTACAATGCTTCTACACTGACAGGATTGCTCCATGCTGCAATTCAGATATGACAAAATGCAGGAAAAGAAAGGGAGACACACCTGATGCAACATCAGGGACTGGACCTGTCTCTTCAAGACCTGCATGCGGGCCTCAGTCACCACTGAGCGAGGGTCAGGTACGGCTGCATCACTGAAGATATCGTTTACAAAGCGATGGTTGCGCTGGTAGCGAGCAGCCGCAATGTGTTTGACTGAGAACCCATCGTCTTGGTCTTGAAAGAGAAAAAAAACACAACAAAGTTAACCACTTCCTGCTGGGGACTCCGGAATCGGAGACATGTGTGGCCGGGGTTTCCGAACTCGGACAAAGGAAACAGGGCCTTGTAACAAAAGACCGTACTCCGAACAAAAGACCAGGCTGCTGGGAATTACCGACAATTTTCACTCTCAAAAGTACTGATAATCCAGCCTTGTTTTGAAACCGTATACCAGGGTTTGGGGCATTGAGAGCGAGCGGATTCCCACCGGGGACAAAAGCGCTCCACCACCGCAGCAATGAGCCACACAGCACCGCTGCACCCTAATCTGGCCCCTATTGAAAAGAAGTCAGCAGTGCACTGAGCCAGGTTCATGAACAAAAGAAAGTTACTTAACACCACACAATCTGGGCTCTTTTTACAAGGCTGCATCCTGGCTGAAATACTCGGGCGTCAATGAAGGATACCTGTCAACTTAGAATAGTGCCTAAAGATTACTTCGTGCGGCTATAAACATCCGTTAAATGAAATAATGAATTTTTGAAGAATTTTGAAAACGGAAAAAATGATAATTATGCCGGCCCAGCATTATCAACATTGAAAAATGCTCCAGCATGAAGTGGTTAAAACCTCACTCAACCCTGATCCCCCGGACACTACATGATGCAAAAGGTACACAGATGTATAGGGCTTTGTTGCACTACTTAAGTCATCGAAATCAGCAATAAAACTACTGATTCTTAGACAACGGGAGTACATTCTATTGAGCAATGTCACTCTTCTATGCTGTGGTACTATAAAAATACAGCATGGTTTGAGGGGAAGTAATGAGAACTACTGGTCCCGAGGTGTAGGTCAGCTTGCCTACCTCCCGATGTGAGGCAAAAAGGAGGTAGTCAAACTCCCTCCCTCTTTACATTTGACTGAATGTCAGCTCTTTCAAATGTTTACACTAAAATCTTAAATGAGCAAGACCACACAAACTTTGGTACTCCATGCCAACTCCACAATAAAGGAGATGCTAAACTGCAGAAGGGCAGACCAAAGGAAGTCAGCAGGCCATGCCCTCCAAAAGGAGCCCAAAAGAAAAAAATGGTATTTTGCATTAGCCTTCCTTCCATAAGCATGTAAAAAGCCCTAAGTAAGGCAATAAAAATTCCAAGTTTTTAGCCCCCCCCAAAAAACACCACGTCTGCCCTCCCCCACCCCAAAAAATTTGGTTCTGGATTCATCCTTGAACCTGAACTGAAGCTACTATGGGGCTGTTTTCAGCACAGAGACTGCTGTATGGAACCATGAGTAAGTCAGGGCCTAAGAACTGTGGCTGAAAACTCAGTGTTGACCCAGGAAGCCACAGAGCAGCAGATGTGGCCACTTCCCCTAAGCCCATTTGTAATTCCTAGCCTCAGCCAGTTAATTCAGATATAGCTTAGACTATCCACAAGGTAATCATGTGGGAATGGGCAGAGGGCCTCACCCTCTTCGTCTTCAGCCGGCTGGATGCTCATCCTGGGCTCTGGCTTGGGTCGCGGCTCCTTGGACTCCTGCTCTTGCTGCTGTTGGACTGCTTTTGCACAAAGGAAAGGAGCTTTTGGTGAAGCCTCTTCAAATTTTCAAGCATTTTGCAATTTTTTTGTTTGCTTCATGAACTTACATTGTTAACTTCAACAGGTAATATGGTTCCAGAGTCAGCTCTAGGCAAGATTGTTATGACTGAATGTTAAAGCAACCCATTTTGCACGAATGTTTAATAACTGATCATTTCACACAAAACAATCTTCAAGATGTGCTTACACTTTGCCAAACAATAGCTGTGAAAAAGCTTCTCGGTATTTCAATCAAGAGGATTGATTCTAAGCAAAGTAAAACAGTATAAATCAAATTATGATTTTAACAGGAAGGGTGGCGATTTCAATAGTACCTTTTCCTTTAGCCACTACCCAGGCTTGATAAGCTGGTGAGTTGTGATAAATCTTCATGTTGTTGGTGTATTCCAGCTGGGAACAAGAAGGATACACAAGTAAAAACCTGGACACTAGGCATCAATAAAGCCAACTTGGTAGGCATGCCTGCACAGTGCGCATGATGTGCCAGCAAACGTTAGCTTCAAAATGGCCATGTTTTCATCATTACTGTTAATATCTAATCATCATATATAATTGTGGACATGTCCTATTAAAGGTAAAAAATTTGGATCACTACCGGTCAACTAGTGGAAGGATCTGTCTGCCCACTCAATGTGTAGCTTGAGAGTCAGGTTTATGGAGTTGTACTTGACTTGGGTTCAAAACCAACCGAAGCTAACATCATGAAGAATGGGTTTTCAGTTCATACCTGATTCCATAGGTTTTCTTTGAAAAATTTACATAGTGTTGTCCTTCCACCTCTGAAATGGAACATTTCTTCACTGTCTTCCCTGAACAAGTTTTATTAGACTTACCAGAGAGCTGTAGGTACTTTTACGGAATCCTTGGTTTTCTGACAAAATGACTGAACTAATAACAACATGTACATACATGTACAAGTATCTGATGATGATAATGACCTTTTCGTTCTCATAGTCATCCATGAACACCTGCTTCTGTTCATCTGGCAGCTCCCTCCACATCTGGCCGATGATCTTGCCAATCTCCCACAGCTTGAGGTCCCCATTCTCCTGCTTGACCTTGTCCCAGACGCTGCGGCTGTAGCGCATGTAGGGCATGAGGGGCTTATCTGGGGGCTTGGGTGGCTTGGGGATGCGTGCCTCATGTCCCGACTGAAAAAGTAACGATGACAGCTCCACTTCAGTCCACTTGTTTGACCCTATCTAATCCACTTCCCACTAGCCCAAATCCAAAATCTTGGCTTGTGATATTTGGAGACTCTTCAAAGACTTACCGATTTGGCAGGGCTCCCAATCTTGCCTGCATTGAATGATGGGTAGTTTGCAACTACTGGCTGGGATGATGAAGAGGAATGTGAGCGGCCATGGGCTGAGGAAGATGGAGAAACAAATGTACAATATTGTATACCAATCCACCATTAAAAAGAGAAATTCTGGGAAAGTTTTCTTTGATACCCCCCAACAAAAGACCAAATAAAAGCTCACAAAAGACATTTTGTTCTTATCAGAAATGGTCCATTCGGCCAGTTTGTTGTGAGGTTTTGATATTCTCCCCACTTTTGCATATATATGGGTTGAAAAGCACAAGAAGAAATGACAACTTTGATTTGGAGCTCAGCGACAGGAGGATTTGAATTTGAAGTGAAAATTTCTTCCCAAATTTAAGAAAACTATCATCACTGGAATCTCCAATTCCCACTGAATTCTATTGTGGGTGAATTAGACAGTTTAAGGACCATTTTGGAGGTTAACTCCAAGGGTTTGATTTGAAGTACAAGCTATTTTGCCTGGACATAGTGGCATCAGTCAACGGTTATGAAGGCCTATGAAGGGTTCTCAGACTCTACCATCACTGACCATGTCCAAATGTTAGAAGAGGCGATTTGTAGAGGCCAAGAACTCAAGGTTGCTACTCTGTCTCACTCTGGGTGACTTTGAGCCAATGTAGTTTACATGGAGTCGTAACACTGGATTTTTAAAATCGAACTTGAGAGGTGAATGGTCCACAGGTGGAACAAAGCTATTCAATCAAATTTTCCTGTGACAGTAATTTTGAGTAACCTTTAAGCTCTTAAAAGAGGTGGGACAAGGATTTCAGAGCATGAGACCAAGAAATTTTGAAAAAATGAGATTTTTAATCACCAATCTCTCGCTTCCACCCAACGGACGACTCAAGTTTGCTGTTGGGGAAAATTTGATTGAAAAGCTTTGCCCCACCTGTGGATCACTCACTTCTCAAATTCAATTGTAAAACCCACAGCGTTATGACTTCATGTAAACTATATTGGCTTGAAGTCACACAGAGTATGATGGAGTTGCAACTCTAAGTTCTCAAAGTACTCAGACTAGGCAACTATACATGTATACGGTCACAGATGTTAGTTGTGTTAGTAGTACGCGCCAACTCTAATGTAGGCGTTCGGGTGCTGGCAAAATTAGACTGTTACGAAATGAGGAGTGATAGGCTTTCCGCTAATACTACATGGGTATCTGGTTCTGTACATTGCAAAACCAATTCTGGCATTAGTGCAGTGGAGAGACAAGGTAATTATGTGGGATGTTACTCTGGAGAAAGGGGCCTGTGACCAAGGAGAGGTTAAACCTTCCAACTGAGTCTGCTTGGACAAGGTTCTCATCAAGGTGGTTCCATAATTGATTTACAATAGAATGAGTTTTTAAGTTGGTCTGTGTTGCACCAGCATACTTTAAAGGATGATTTTGCACAATGTTAGAAAGGCACTGTGGGAAGCAAAATGGGGCAATGTTTGCTCCATTTTCCTTTCCACAGTGCCTTTCCACCATCAGACCATTGTGCAAAATTAGATCATACCTGAATCATCCATGGACATGATGGGTGTAGCTTACCAACATAACCATGATGACATAGGGCAAGTTCGATCAACGACCACTAATTAACTAGTGGTTTATTGGTGATGTACCTAGCACATGTACGGTGAAGTTGAAGTGTGAATGACCCTAGTCAACCACTGTCGGGTCATTAGGCCAAAGGAGAAAAAAGGTGGTCGCAAGAATGGCAATATAACAAAAATAAAAGTGAAAATGGTCGTTTGATTATAGTGACTTACTGTTATTCTGGCATTTTTCTTATCACTGGTCCTCTCTGCACTGTGCTATTGAAACCAATTTATGTTAACCAATGATGTGACCCAGAATAGTTGACTTACAAGCAACTGGTAGGCATGGTACATGTAGATAGTCCAACCAGGCATCATCGACTAGCAGTGACTAGTGTGCGTTCGACCAGAGTTAGTCAAACTATGGTGGGAACAGGTCAACTCATACCTTGGACAACTTGTACCATCAACTTAACATAATTGTACCTTTGTCAAGCACCTCCTGACCTCTAATCGTGAAAATTCTTTCATTTCAAAGCTCTTGAAAAGGTCAACAAAAATTTGGTATACGGGCATGTGACTGTGGGGGAGTGCAGTGTACTGTAGGCCACATTAATGGGGCTAGCAAGGTACAAGTCATCTAAGGTAAGAGTTGGCGTGGTACGAGTCATCCCACCAAGTCCAAGTCTTCCAACATGTACATTTAGGCTTACTACTAGTACTACTAGTACTAGGCCTAGTACTAGCAGACTAGTAGTTGACTCGAAAGCATTGTGTTTAAATACGGTCCTTACTCGACCTTGCCTCAAGATGAATATTCAAACTTACACGGAGGTGGTGTTCCAACGTTTCCATGTCCTCCTGAAAATGCACGTCTCATTTGGGAAGACATACTCCTACAACTCAACTCTAGCTTTTTGACAAATCATATAAATTGCCAATGACACGAATGAGGGCGTGCTTCTTTTCTGCAATTTGCGACCAGTTTTCTTCCCAACAACGGTGGTTCAAGTGAAGCCAGATCTTTCCCTGAGCATGCTGAGAAACAAGTTTACTCTATTCAGTCTCAGGTGAAAATAGGCCTATACTTACTTCATCCGATTTAAATACAAAAAATCTTTCTGAAAATGGCCCCAGAATTAAAACGACAACAAAGAACATGAGCGCACTGCCCTTTTTGCTTTGGTACAATGACGTAGCCTGGTATCCCGGTTCTATATGGCAGTGCAATGCCAGCCGGGCCGCGTGGCTGTAACCAGACTGGACCAACTCAACGGAGATTAACCTTTGACCTTTGTAATTCGGCACTTGCATTTTTCTACATTTTCTCCCTCTGGTAACAGAATGTCTGATACCAAAAACTTTTTAATGGGTCCCCAATCTTTTCCAGTTGTACGTTGAAGTTTTAAAATATGACGTTACCATTAAAGGAGCACTCTCATTTAGGGAGTAGACAATATACAAATGAAACTCGCATCTTAAAATGACATATTCTTCAGCAATTTGCAAAAGGCAAGTACATAAAAATGGATCAATTACATTAACTTGCTGAAAATCATTTGCTGCAATCAAGTGGGAAATCCTCAGTTTTAGAACAACTACCCGAACAGCCACATTCATTTTTTTAAATCCAAAACCAATCAACTAAAAAGCAGTGCCAGCAACAAAGATCCCTAGATCTTTGTTTATAAGTTAAATATGCCTTGTGACAAAAAATTTAAATAGCAAGCAAAACCCATTGGCTAATGAATTTGCTGTTCTTTTGCAAAATGAAAATCACTTCCAAGTCATGAATGATAACCTGAATAGTGTAACCAGGAAGAAAGAATAAGGTCATTTTAGATCTATATTCAAGATCGGGGGGGGGAGGAGGGGTAAACAGAAATAAAATTCCCCAAATTGATTTTAGCTCATTTTATTTACAAAAACTGGTGTTGGCTGAACTTGGCTCCCCAATCCACCAATGGTAGTGTCTTTCTCTTTGTAAAAGCATAAACTTACCAACACATTAAGAAATCAACTAACACAATGAAAAAGTCGCACACCAGCTCTCCAGGGATAGAGACAAGTTTTTTGGTGATAATTTAAAGATTTATTTTCAGTTAATTCTTTTTCTATTTCATAGCGTGACAACTTTCTTACAAAGAATAAATCAGACAACTCCTAAATAAGCACTGATTTCATGATTTTATTGATCAATTGTTTGTGCTCACATTCTGATAGCAATTACAATTAACCCACAAAAGGTGGCTTTGAACAACATATGATTGAAATACATATTGATTATGAACTGTTCATCAAATGTTTGACTGATGTCAAAAAATTGAAAAAAAAAGTACTTTAAATGAGTTGCATGGGCCAACAGATATAAAGCTGTTACATATCATTTGGATTTCATCTAAAAAAACCTATTACCAAAACAAAAAAAAATTGCAGACATCTGTGCAAGATCATGACAAACAATATTGCACAATCATGTCTAAAACCATCCATTCAGGTGACCAGAGTACAATGTGGTAGATGTGGCCATCTTGAAATGTAATAAATCGGATGAGCAGCCACATGTGAACTCTGACAGTGTGTTTCATGTCGCCACTGAACACTTGGCCCACCATCATTAAGTTTACTGGCATCGGTAAAGACTGCCAAAGGGATAATACACTGTACATTGGCCAAAACAAAACCCACACAATTCTGAGGTGAAACAAATATAAAGCAGAAAGATCAACAGTCATAATGAACATCTTAGCTGACCATACAACCTCCAGATGAGAGGCAGCAAGAGATTGCCCAAGTCAAGGAATTCCTTTAAGTTGTATACCATTCCAGAAATAAAAAGGTTAAACTTATTGTATTTCGCACCTCATACAATTGGAAAACTGATCCCTAAAGAAGCTGTCAAGGCCAAGGTTTTAGAAGAACATCTTTTGAAACAGCGGCCAGTCACTGGAAGATGAGCACTTCTATAGCAGGGTAACAGAAACATTCACACATATGCCTGACGAGTCTAGCTTCAGGCTAAAAAAATGTGTGATCACTAGTTGAATACAGTATTGCCTGGGTTGAGTATCAATCTGTGGATAGAGTACCAATCTGTATGCCAGCGCAGGTTGTGGCATTCCTCGAGTCAGTTACATCAGTTTCACGTCCATGAAATGTTTAAATACTGACCACTGGAAAGGGCATGTTTACTTATAAATATGTATGAAATGTAAAAAAGAAAAACGAAAGATTATCCAACTAGAGGCAGTAAATGTATATGTGGAGAATGATCAGCTACACTACTTTTTTGTACCCCTGCAGAGTTTGAAATTGTTTTCTGGTTTCCCCCTTTTACTCAAAGTCCATGTACAACTGATAAAAGAATCATAAATATTGGCATTGACATTCCTTTCAAATAATTTAAATTTAGTACCTCAAGAAGTCATTACAAAAGAATGATAAAGCATTTTTTAACTAAATTTCAATAGAACCTCCAAAATGTGAGGAATTTTTTAAGTTTCATTATCAAATAAAAATAAACCATACAGCAGACTGCATTTGGCCCAAATAAACTGACCAATAAAAATGAAAAAATTCCATCAGACATGCCTTGCCCTCAAACCAAAAGAGAAAGAAATAATGTCACATTTTGTTCAGGGTATTATGTAAATCAGTTTCAAGCCAAGTACCAAATAAACAACTAACTGGAATTCTTTTTAGATAAATTAAGAGACCGCTTTGTCATTAATGTTAAGTGGTGTGAAGTATTTCTCCAGCAGACATGCATAATTGAGAACATTTTAAATGGTGCAAAAAGTTTTGTTTTGTAGTTTTGGTGTAATCAGCAGATAAGAAATTGTCATTTCAACACTGGGATTTACACAATGACTGCAAAGACATGCTTGAAAAACTTTCAACATGGGCGATAACTCTGATTCTCTTTAACAACCAACCGACTTCTTATCGTGAGAAGACACTGACATGTTGCATGTACTTTGCGTGCTCCGTGCGTCTTTGAAGCTGAAAGTGTCCATATTTCCTCCACCACTTTTAAAAGGCAGGTAATCTGACATAATTACTGACAACAATTTGAAAAAAGTCAGGCACTGGTCTGAAAGGACAGTGCAACAACAGTGTATACATCTTTTATACTCTCTGGAAAGCACTTCCGGCTGATTTAATCAGCTATACCAACTCTACAAATAGGCAACACAAGTCGATTTCATCGACTCTGTACACTGATAGCATTTACGGGCAATGTAACTACTAATACTCATAGGGTGGGTAACGCATAACACTGTACGCACAAAGCTGGTACACATTTCTCCAGAGTAGAGCATGTGGATGGAAGGCCGATGAGGCAGTTGGGTATTTTGAAAGGACAATTAGGATCATTTGAGAACTGATGTCACCCTGATAGGGCTGACCTCTAATGACCTACAATACGCTTCACTTTTAGCATCTGCTGTCTGAATATCGAACTTGCTTTTATGCACAGCTACTAAGCAGCCAATCCGCTCAGCCTAGACTAGAGTTCTGCTTAGCATAAACGTGCAGTTACGGCCAAATGCACCTGTGATGTACATGTACACTGTTCATGACAAGATTTTGAGAAGCATCTGAATTTGCTGAAATCGGACCCCAGCTTTTAAGGAAGCTATGGACCAGCTATTAACCACATATCTTGAGTGCAGGAAACATGGCAACTGGAGTAACTTTAGAGGCATTTCTGGCAGTACTTGCTTGGAATCACATCTTCTGGAAACAGTCTTTCATGTTGGTCCACACTGCAATTCCCTGTGAAAAATCACGACAAAAAAGTGTCTAAACAGAGAAATATTACTGTCATAAATCCATACATATTTCTGACTTATCTGCCATGTCTTGTATGAAACCAATTTCCAGTTTTTAGACAAAATCAGAGCCTGAGAACTGTAACAATTAACCACTTCCTGCTGGGGACTCGGGGATCGCAGACATATGGTTTATATGGGTGGCCGGGGTCTCCGAACTCGGACAAAGGAAACAGGGCCCTGTAACAAAAGACCGTACGCCAAACAAAAGACCAGGCTGCTGGGCATTACAGACATTTTTCGCTCTCAAAAGTGGAGATAATCCAGCCTTATTTTGAAACCGTATACCAGGGTTTGGGGCATTGAGAGCAAGCGGATTACCACCGGGGACAAAAGCGCTCCACCACTGCAGCAATGAGCCACACAGCACTGCTGCACTCTAATCTGGCCCCTCTTGAAAAGAGGTCAGCAGTGCACTAGGTTCGTGAACAAAAGACAGTTATACAACACCGCACAATCTGGTCTCTGTTTACAAGGCTGCTGGCCTGACTGAAATACTCGGGCGTCAATGAAGGTCACCTGTCAACTTAGAGTAGTGCCTAAAGATTACTTTGTGTGGCTATAAACGACCGTTAAATGAAATGATGAATTTTTGAAGGATTTTGAAAACAGAAAAAATGAGTCATGCCGGCCCAGCATCATCAACATTGAAAAATGCCCCGGCATGAAGTGGTTAAATCCCTGCTCCAGAAAACCAACAGGGATCTTTCATAAGTTTAGCGATAGCTTTGTGACATTTTGAAGTGTTTCAGAAGTGGAAGGGGGTCAGTCAGTGTAAATGAAGAGTCCCTGGTAACATCTGTGGTCGCTCTCTGACTTGTTACAAAATGTTTTGGAGCAAACAAACAACATTTGATATGACACTTTAATGGAAAAAATGATTATGAACGTACCATATGTAAACACCAAAATATTTTCACAATGTTACCATTCAACATTTTGTGGTACCACTCTTACCCCTAAACTAATAGATCAAAAACTTTATAATGTCCTTCCCTTGTTTTTGTTTTGGAGGAGGGCCTTTGAGAGAAGCCTTTGTGCTGTTCCAAGAAATACTTTTTAATTGATAATAATTATTCCTTTTTTTAAACTTAAACAAGTTTGGCCAACTCTACAGTAAACTAAAATACATTTCTCTTCAACAAGAGATCATCTAACAACCTGCCCCAGGCAGATAAAATGTAGATGAAAGACCCTTCTTGAACAACTAATGACA
The DNA here is from genome assembly GCF_054643075.1 of Acanthaster planci. Taxonomy (NCBI): domain Eukaryota; kingdom Metazoa; phylum Echinodermata; class Asteroidea; order Valvatida; family Acanthasteridae; genus Acanthaster; species Acanthaster planci. Next base: position 12,266,030 of record NC_141784.1, read on the forward strand.
TTTTGGGACCAAAACCAGCAGAGTATTAAAGTTAGAAGGTCCTTTTCTCTCAGTCTGTAACTCAGTAACTTTAAATGTGCATTAGAAAGAGCAAACTCAGCATGATATTTGATTGGTTGCAAGTTGCCATCCTGAAGTATTGAGGGTTCCTACTGGTTTACACGATGCAAGATTCTCGTGTAGGCCACTTACTCAAAGTGGACATGGCAACTTCCCTCTCACTGTATTTCAAGTCAACCGTGATATCCTTGTGTGGGAAAGACTTACCCTCTTTGATATTTTGATTTGCAAAATGGCATAGTTGATGAAAATTTCCTTCAAGTCAGTTGTCCTTTGTTTCTTGAACCTCTCCACCTCCGCTGAAGCACTTTCAATGAACCTTCTGCTCACAGAAAAACGAGGAGAAGAACTAGTGCATAAAAATTACCTTGAGAAGCAACTTGTTTAGCTGAATATGAAATTAATGAATAAATGTCTTTAATCAAGTGTATTTCAAAACATATCATTGGGCTTTATAAATGATATTACTAAACTAATTCATTTTGTAGCTGTTGATATTCCGAAGGACTGAGGTTTCAGGGATGACGAATTGTCACAACTTTTCTAATGAAATTACATGTGGACGGTAGTAGTTTTTGCCTGGTATCTTTTGGCAGTAAGAACTCAGTGAAAGAGCATCTCTGACTAAAACTTACTCTGTTTCTTGTGTTGCTTGCTTGAGGTGCTGCTCGCACTCCTCTATCTGCTCTTCCAGCACCTTGATCTGAGCGTCCTTCGATTCTTGGCTCTCCGGCCCAAATATCTTTGATCTCATCCCTCGGAAGGAAAATGATTTGCTGGGTGCATTACCCTGAATGCAGCAACAACCATGTTATAAAAATTTTAAAATACCGAGCAACAGAAAATCCACAATGATATTGTTGGAAAGACAGAGGTCCCTCCATTCCCTGATCTCATGTTATTAGATCTGACTTTTATTAGATCTGACTTTTTGAAAAAAAAAAAGCAATTTAGTTCACGCTTACCAAGTACACAATACATCTGATTGTGAGTAGGCTAATCCACTGTTGCAGTCAAATCCACCACAAGTCCCTATAAGTCCATCACAAGTCATTTAGTCTTAAACCAAGCTGCAACATAAGGTTTGGCCAAAAAGCATCAGTCTGTTAGTGTTCAATTTTACTCATGACAGGTCTTGTGAAAGGACTTGTAACTGGATTCCACTACAGCCCTGGATTAGCCTAGAAGGCTATTTCCAAGAGTTGGAATACCAAGTGAGAACCACTTGCAAAGAAATCACACACAAAGAATATGACACTACACCTAGCAAATGGAAAAAAGTTTGCTGGTTTAGTAAAATGCACTTCTCTGAACTGGGAGAACAATTCTCAAGAGATGGTTGCTCTCACATTACCTTCGAAACTCTGAATATTAAAAAATAGCACCAACAACGTTACAACCAGGGACATTTACAAATCGCCCCTGTAATGCCTATGAATACCAATTATCTGCATCACATGATGCATGCAGGAAAGAACTGACCAACCAGCTCAAAACATACCAGAACTTGATCTCTCTGTAGTTTCTTGGCAGTGAGCAAGTCACTTGCCTTCTCCATTTCGTACTGCAGGACCTCTTGCTTCCTGCAGACAGATCTGAGGAGTGGAATACAACAGACATAAATGCACAAGGAATTTGAAGCAAAGTGTAAAAAATCAAACTAACAATAAATCCATACCGGCAAGAAGTGAACAGTGGCCCTTCCCAGACAACCTTAGTGGTTTGACTAAGTAACTGGCTGAAAACTAAAATACATCCCTCCTGGCTGTAACATATTTTTCCCTTTTTTCTGAACACTCCGCTGTAAATTTCTTATTTTTTTCCAAGTGAAGTCTGAATTAGACTATTTCATTTTTATGCTGGATTATAAGTAAAACAATGCTGTGGTTAAGACATCTAAATGTGTACGCAGTTGTGAATTTAAATGCCATCAAGACACCCTGAAAAGTTTATGGCCAGCAAACCATGGTCACAATTTTTGGACAGACTAGGGGAAAATGGAGGACATGTGGTCTACAAGTGGTCCCTGTGAAAGTAGGAGGTCATGAGTAAAACTGAGGATCTTAAAGAGGTCAGTGCTGAGCAGAACGATTAGACAGCACAATGTGACAGCACAAAAAGCTCAGCTCTGCCACGTGTACTGGTTGATAAGCACAATGTGTGACAAAAAACTGGTATTCCTCAAAATGTCCACAAACCCATACTTTTTTGCAAAGGCACAAACTGAGACGTGGCCACAGTAATGAAACACGTATCTAATATCTCTTTGCAACCAATGAAGATAGAACTAGTGTGCAGAGTCCACACTGCACAACAAATTGCTCCATCAAGACGACAAACCCAAGTTTACTATCCCATAGCCACTACAAGAGAACTACTCTAAGCAAATCCCACTCCCACGGTAACCCCTCCTGCTCACAATCAAACATCCACAGAATGTACCGCACAATGACACTATGAAATTTGGATTGGTTAAAATAGAGTTAAATGTTGTTTCTCGATTAAAATGTATTTCACCCTGATTTAAACCCCGTTTTAACCGCATAGATCAAGCCAAAATGTTCACCCCATTTTAACCGTGTTTCAACTGAACCCACCACACTTTGTTATTCAAGCCCTAATCCTCTCCTGGTCCATCGACAGTACAAATGAACAGTCACCCATTTCAACCGTGATTTAACGGTGGAGAGATGGCGTGCTACAACCTGCAGAGTCCCATTGGGTAAATCCACTTATTACCTAGTTAAAGAGCGGTCTGGGGGGGAAATGTCAAGCATCTTCCTTACGTTCCACAAGTTCAATTTGGCTTCAATGTAATGAATGTGGAGGTATTTCCGCACCCGTTTACATGATAAATCACTGGTTTTTGACAAATAAAGCAATGAATTGTTTGAATAAAAATGATACGTGTGTCTGGAGTAGTTTAGTTATAATAAACAACTGAAGTTTTATTGGTATAGTTACCGTTCATTAGTCCTTAATGACACTTAATCGGAAGTGACTGTTTTCTGCATGCACAAAATCAACTGCGCTAGCACTAAAATTCATGATGGTGGCACCCACAGTCGAATGTTAACCATTCGTCAAGCGCGCAGAACCTTTTACTGATTAAAACTACCCAAGGCAGTATTGTACTGCCGGCCCATAAGCCCCAATAAATTGGCAAGAACCTGGTAATCCAAACCATACCGAATACGCAGTATACATAATCCGCGAATTACATACATAAGCACAAATGTAGTGAGAATTTAGTATTGTAATAAGCCGGCTGAAAAGCCATACTTACATGTACATGTACATTGTAACTTCAGGGTTCAGGTTCAGTTCTGTGGTTTGGTGGCAAGGCTGACATAAGAGCTTGTAGCAAAAATTTTCAGGATACATGGAAGTTTGTGATATATACACAAACTTGCGGATCCGCCCGTTCGTGAAGGGCTCGATTGTTCAGCGGGATTTGCCATGCGTTAAATAAAATGTCTCTATCCTGAAATACATGTGCGCTGCATGACGCCTGAAAACTAATACATTCAGGTGAAGGATAGGCCTACGAAGTGCTGAGTCCAGGTGCAAAGAACTCACTTGTATCAATCAGTGGCAATTAAAAGCTATTTAGTATACCGTTAGGGATTAGGGCAGGGCAGCATATTAATGCGGTATGATCACCACGCACAAAGGAACTCATCTGGCCTTGGGGATTATACTCCGTAAAACTGACTGCAGAGTGTGATTCCCCAAAAGGTCCCTGTTTTAACCGAATAGCCAGCCTTGCTATCTGAGCTGCAAAACTACAAAACTGACCGCAGAGTTAATGAGCAGAGCTCCTTACCAGCTTCCAAAAAGAGCCCCATTTTTAACACTGTTTTTTTTTTTTTTGCTACCCCAGGTTTAACAGAAAATGAACACGGTTAAATGGAGTGATCAGACGGCACACACCAGTTTTAACCGAGAAACTGCATTTTAACCGAGCAGAAATTCACAGTGTGAGCAGCTGTAGCATTCCACTCACTTGAGTGCATCAGCAAAGTAGATGTACTCCTTGAGCTGATCAGCTATCTGCTCCTCTTCATTCATGTAGTCATCGATGTAGTCCTTGTACCTGAGGAATGAAAGCAGCACAATATGAGAGCAATGACCTCAATTCCTAGCTACTGGGAATACATGTACTCTTCAAACACTGCCACTGGTGGAATAGACAGGAGCGTTGGTACATGTAGTGTGCGACTTCACTTTCACACAATCTAACAGTGACTTTGCTGGTTAACAGAGGACTGGACATGTGAATTCCAAAAGCTTAGGACACTGGATCTTGAACAGAAGGGAATCCTGTCACCAAGCATTGCAATGCAAATTATCGTTTAAAAAAGGGGTATGTGACAAAACATTGCGGTCACTTGTTCGATAGCTTAGTCAGGCCATTTATGAAGCCAAAAGGAAGAAGGAAAATGAAAATGTCATAGAGGGAACAAATACACTTTTAAGATATTGCTTCAAGAGTGGTGTAGAGTTTTCCTGCTGACTGAAAATTTTGCCCTTTTCTGAATCCACGCAAACCTGTTAAAACTATAAATAACCGAGTAGTCTATAACAAAGAGTGAAACACACCCAAACCCATCCACACGTACCAACTCTTGTCTGTTTTGGCATCAAAAATGGAAAGTAAATTTTGTCCCCTCAATTTCTGACTGTAAATGGGAATAAAACTGTTCCACTACTTTATAGTTTACTACATGTACATGTAGCAGCTTTTATTACAGTTTACATGGTAAACGTGCTTTTGAGCACTCGGGTAATGATAAAAAGCAGTAAGCACTGAGATTCAGGTTGGATTAGAGGTTCTTAGTGGTTCTCTCCTTTCACCTTTGTGGCCGATGTTTGAGTCCCAGTCTGGTCTATCGTGTGCACTGTGATATTTTTTAGTCCCTACCTTATACTATGGGTTTACTCAGTATATTCTTCAGAGCCCCCCTTAGAAACTGTAACTGCTTTAATACTTCCATAAAGGCTTTGAGCTACAGTGCCCAGGGCGCTTGTGAAGACTACTTGTTTCAATTATCAGAAAAGTTTTGTAATCACAACAAACAATGCCAACATGATGGGTCCCTTTCACTGATTTGCGTTTATGAACACTGATTTGAAATAGGCTAATCAAAGTCAGTCTGGATCTGAGTCTGAATAGCTCTGGAAGCTCATTTCGCAGATGGCCTTAGATCTCATTCATTGGGATAACATTCTTACGCATCCATGAAGTGGCCAGCACTCTGCAGTCCATCCCCCATCTCCTGCTCGATGCCGCTCCACTCGCTGAAGACTCGGCCATAGTTGCCGTGGATCTTGTGTATGCCATATAGCCTGTCCACCAGCTTCTGCAAGGACACAAGAGCCAAGATAGGGTACAAAATTTGATACTTTGGACACTGCATTACTATGTGAGTCAGGATTGGGTTGCAAATGGTCAGAAGTACGCGGAAAAAGATCAATAAGAAAAGGGAATGTTGAAACGTTGAAGGAAATGGGGCCATACTGCATCAACATAGGAAGAGAAAATCTTATTTGAGGATAACCTTGACTATGGCTATGACCGGCTTGATGAGGTAGGACAAGTACAGTACACTGGGGTATATAAACATGTATTCTGACAAGGTTTGAATTTCAAAAGCTCTGATAACGTGCATAAGTCTCTGCAGAAAACATGAGAGGAGCCCCTGCCCACCGACCAGCCAAAGGATGACATTATGTGCAGTGTGTCTAGTTACATGATTAAAAGCCAACCCTTCCATTTTCGTTTACAGAGTCTCCAGGATCTGAGTGCAATGATGCACCCTCCATGTATGGAATATATTTGAAATGGCAGGGTGGTGGAACTAAGGTGCCTTTCTTCTTTCATTTCCAATATTGGGAAAGGGGACAACTGCGCATTACAGTTTTATTGCATATTTGAACGGAAATCTACCAGGAGTACATGTATTGAAATGTTGCACGCACAGCTTACATGTACTTTGACATGAGCAAACCAAATCAGTATTGAGGAAGTTGACTTGCATTGAATCTTGAACCCATATGTGGCTCTTGTGAGCAGCCAAACATAAACCTTCAACTTAATATTTCAGTCCCTCCCTTTCACATGTACATGTACACATGATTGGGCAAGACTGCTCCCTCGTGTCAATGTTTTAACATAATTCACATCCCAGGAAGGGATGCAGCTCAGTCATCTCTACAGTCCTCGCACTGGCAGCTACCTGCCTTAACCACCAGCCTCCTAAGGAGGCATCCGTTTTATCTTTAACACTGGATATCCTGTCTGGAACAAAAATTGATAACACAACTCAGAGACAACGTGGTACCTGGGGATGTTGCAAAGCACATGTACATGTTTTCCAGATATGTGTCTCTTTGTAGAGGCAGTTTTTACAGGGTGGAATGGCTGTTGTGAGACCATCAGGTATCTACCATTAAAAGGCTAATCTATTAAGCCATATCCCATTATAGGACCTGCAAAAAGTGGGCGGGCCATGCCGCCCTCCCCTCACAAAAGTGGGGACCAGTGCCACTGCCCCTCTCCCATAGGTGATTTCTGATCCTGTCTCATCTCCCTTAAGCTCAGAGTGAATTTCAGACAGCCTGAACTTAGCTGAACACACAATCAGTTCCATGTGCTCGGGAAGAGCAAAACATCTGCATGTCATGACATAATTGGCAAAATACCCAAATCTGATGCATGGATGGAGGGAAAACTGAAGATCTCAGGAACCAAGAAATCAGGTGAAGATGCAACAAGCATTACCCACAACCTAACTGATTCTAAGACATCAGCAAGGAGATTTCAAGGAGTTTGAGGGTATGGTCCACCCACTATTACTTAGCTTGGGACTTAATGTTCTTTCAAAGTTTCATAACAGACAAATGAATTAGGCCCCCCCAAAAGACTCCGGTTTCTGGTCATGGGCTTGGCCTTTTTACTACATGAGAAGTGTGAATTAGCAACTTTGAATTAGTAAAAATACCATGAAATATGATGTGAGGCAGTGGTTTCATTCCTCTCACTCAAGAAAGAGGCTTCTATCTTTGGCAAGATTCAGTTTGTTAAAACACAGTAGCACAACCATAGAAAAATCATGTGTGAAAAATAAATGTTCAGCTCAAGTTTCCGGTTTAAATGAAATTCTCATGAGGTAGCAGTATATGACATTCTTTGCACATTGTTTTCTGCTTTAGCTTAGAGGAAACAAGTTGCTTGTCAAACAGCCTATGAAAAAATTAATGAAAACAGTTCAGCTCCAGAGTCAAAATGAAAACAAAATTCTCATAAGGTAAATGACATACTGTACACATTGTTGTCTGTTTTAGCTTATAAGAAACGAGCTGCATTTAACATACTGGGGAGAAAATTCAGCTCAGAAAATAAAATTTTCTCTCACTCTAATATACCTTTGTTCTTGGCAAGTGACGATCAATGATGCACGAGTTATGTATGGTTGTCATAATGCGATGCCCATTGCAACTGCATGCATATATACTGCCACTGCCTCACCGACACTGAAATAGACTGGCCGCTCACCCTTTGTTGCTCAAAAGTTTTTTCAATTTGTATACTTACACAGGACGCAAGACCACTTCGTTTGTCTGGTTAACAGACATACGTGGGCCCGGGTCTGAATCAATTGGCTACGGCCGGAAATAAATTACAACGAATATATGGCAGCACCCACGGCTAGTTCCCATAGAATTATGCACGATATCAAGCCACAGCCAACTGATTCAGATGACGTCATCTGATAAGAGTGCCCGACTGAAATGGGTGGAGGCCTAGGGGAATTCCTTTACCGTACATATTACTCAATTCCACCAATCAAGAACACGTTAAAATTGCGGTAGCAGAATTCCTGCTGATCAAGTAAGTCTGGTGGCTTTTGGAAATTGTTTTATGCGAAATAAAAATTCTTTATTTTGCTCATGCGCAGGTCTATGGTGATGCGCATGGTGACCAGAAACCAGAGACATTTTTGGGGGGCCTTAGATGTTGAAGGCTTTGGGAAGGCTCCCAGTAAAAGGGAGCTGGGGTTAAACCATGGAATAGTGAGAGTCAGAGGACAAAAGTGAATTGGTGAATGAGGATTATTTTTAAAAATTTGAAAAGAATCTTGATTTTCTTATATTTCTTCAATCAGAACCAGGAAATTTACTCCAAGGCAAAGTACATGTAGGGGACATTTGCTGTTTAAAAAATGAGGGGGGGCAAACGATACAACATTGAAGAATTTTTTCTGAGAATTGACAGCAGACCTGCCAAAGTGGTTTATGCTTGAAATGATCTTGGTCACTGCAAAATTTGTTTTCAATGCAAGCAAGATCCTGCTTGTACATACGTATATGTAGACTTAATGTCTTTCAAGGGGCTCAGGCTATCACTACTGGTACATGCTAATCACAAACTCATGACTTGAACATGGACTCAATTTACACCTAGAGGCAAGTCTGTACAAATACTACGTCATTAAAGGAGAATGGGTACCAAGCTACAAGCATGCAAACAACATTTTACAATTTCTACCATGACAGGTAACGGTGGTCAGGTGCAAATGACCACGAGGAAGTCAGATGACACCTGACTTGATTTGGCTCAATGGCTTTCTTCCTCTTTTGTTCTATGACAGTCTTGAAGTGCCAGGATCCTTAATAACAAAACAACGCCAAATAGTGTGCTCAATCAACTGTTTCCCTTGCAGGATATGAATAGAAGGCCAATTTTTTCACAAATCCTGCTGACGCAGATGGGGACAAGTGCTGTGCACATTATATACATGGTGCGGATCATGGGTGAATCATCCTAGCCACAGAATTATTGCCAATCAACAAGTTGGATGATTCATGGCACAGGGCTGTGCATCCCTTTGCCAATTTTCCCTAAGAAGGAATTGAAAATTAAAATGTACATTGGACACATCTCTCCTGAACCCAGAAGTCTGCTGTGAGCTTATATGCTGCATGTGTGACTTCGCTTTTCCATCGTGCAGGCAAAATAATGCACAGAATTGGCAAGCTTGGTGTTGGGTCTACATTGATACGACTGGTGGCCACTCTAAGCTGCTATTTTGATCTTCTCTCAAATCCAATCCAAAAACTTCGACAAGCAGGGAACTGCAGAATCAGAGCAACACCCCAAAATGTCAGACCCATTTGTGTCAGACAGCCCTGTGGGGGCATGTTGCCATAGTGACAATACAGTCACACTGTGCTTTGTAAACAAATGCTATCCCAGAAGAGGGCACACATTACGTGAAGCAACCCCTGCTGTATTTTCTGAATACCCTCTGACGAAGGCTAAGAGCAGGAGTGACATGGCCAAAACTCTACAAATTTATTATCCTGTGTCTTTTATTCTTGGAAAGCATGTGGCACTTCCTTGACATTCAGAACAGGATTGACATAACAATACAGTCAGGAACACAGTCACGTTCCGTCTGCTCATCATCAGCAGCAACTTGAAAGAAACATTTTCATTTCATTAGTTAAATTTGTAGACTTGATGTATGAAAACATAATAGGAAATTAAGCAACCAAACTATGCAGTGCTTCCAATGAGTATGCATGACTGGTTATTAAACAAACTCATAAACTGCTTTCAAAACAAACAACCACAAAGGCTTGGCAGCTGGGTCAGAATTCTGCATGAAACCAGCTACATGTATATACATGTACATGTAGATTCCACATTGCTGTCCTCTAAGCCACATTCTACATGTACATGTACCAGTATGCACACATGTACTTGCACAATAATTTTCAAATGCCCTACGTGTACCGGTACATGTAAATGTAATTGTAAAGATGTTATTTTTTCCCCACCTTACACTACACATTAGCATGTATTTGAATGGATAAGCTGAGTATCAAACAGAAACCAGACATTTTGAGCTTCTGAGTAAGAACAAGACTTGTACTAGGCTTGTAACCTAGACACCAGATGTGTAATATTTTGCAACGTGATTGCATTAAAAGTGAATGATATTTCTGCCTCAACTCAAAACACAAAAACTGAAAAGAAGAAAAAGAAACTACATTGTAGAACCATAACACGACGTGTACATGTTTCTTAAGCAACAGAACACAGGGCTTTTCCACATACATGTACAAAAGCTTTTGAGTGAGAACAAGACTTGTTGCTATTGACTTGCAGACCAAAATTATTTGTACAAAGCCTTGGAAATTGTGCAGAAATTTAAACTGATAAAGGATAACAGGATGACAAGATTGTAACATCATTGATCAAAAACCATATTATTAAATAAATCACTGATTTGGCCTGGTTTGATAAGGACATGACCAAGTTATTGGTGAGAAAACGTAAAAAGGCTAAAGGGCTTGGCAAAAAGATTTTGAAATCAACACAACTGCTCTTGATGACATCATCAAACAATATCACTACAGTGGTAACAAATTCTCTGAATGTGTTTTCGACGTCCAAAGTTTCAATTGGTTTTGAAATCTAAAAAAAAATCCACACTATGTGATCAGAAACAAATGGGTCATTCCATGAGGATGAGGTACATGTACAATTAGTGACAGTTTCAGTTGTTACATCGGTTCTGTAAAAATGAACAGCTATTTCCCTGGATGTGGATTCCAAATTGACATTGTTAAACATCTTGCAAAGCTGGATACAGAGGTATGTGTTATTTTTACAAAGTAAATGTCCTACATGTACTCTACAGGTTATGACTGGTGGTAAAAGTTGCGGATGTACACGTCACAACTGCCACTGTCACAAACCTCATGGAATGACCCAAATGATAGAATCAAAAAGAAAAAATGATCAGGTGCTTAGGTTCTACCTCCCCACTGAATATGACCTTGGCCAGTGATCGATATGTCAATCGAAAGTGGCAATTTTTGATGAAAAATCAGGTTATCAAAACATTTTCCCAAAATAACCCTCACCGCACATGTACATGTACCTGATTTATCAAGGGTTTACAAAAGGATTTTTGAAAATACTGCGTTTTGTTTAGATGGAACAAAAAACTGTTCTGGTAAATAATTTTTTTTTAAAAACTCATCATGTCCCTCCAATTTTTCTTATGATATTTATAAAATACCTGTACATGGTATGGTGCATGCCAAGTGTATACGACGTATGAACTACATGTATGTACATGCAAGTCTGACTTGAGATTCTATATGTAGTCAACAAAAACTGCAAGTTTGCATTTCAAGTGACTAAAGATGAAGTCATCACAAACTCACTGTTCTTGGAACAGAAATCTTAGTTTCGACAAAATCTGGTGTAGATCCAAGCATCTACATGTAACATGACCAAAGTGCAAACCACAAAAATTCATGTGCAAAGTCTAAGTGACTTAAACAAATCATTCACAACAAAAAAGCTTTTCCGTAAGTACGTGGGAAAAGGAAAAAAAATCGGAACAAACAGAAAACTTTTCCACAACTACATGTATGTAGAAAAGCCTCTTTGAAATCTTCCGAGTGAGAGATTTCTGTGCAGGCTGTCATTGGGCAATCACAGTGTAACCCAATTCAATTATGTCACACAGGTGATTAAAAAATGCAAGCATGCTTAACCTGACCCCCCTCAATCCATGCCTCCCACTGGTACACACATGATGCAACAGAATAGATTCCTGAGCAAAACCAAGCTACCTGCTTGCGGTTATTTGCTTTGTTAAAAAGAATCCATGGTTGGAAAGTGTAATACACTGTATCAGCTTACTTCCTGTACTTTCATCTCCTTTTATCAAAGTACTCTTTTACCACAATAGTACAGTATGAAATAGCACTCTTTGCACTATGTTGGCATGCCCACCTCCTGAAACCAAATGGATTCAAATTTCCTAGGAACAAGCTATTCACAACATGAACACCACTAAAAATCCTTGTCAAACTCTTTGAATATATTTTATTGGCAAAGCATCAAAATAACTGAAACGTCATACATGTAAATGACAGAATGTAAAAAAAACAAACCATACATTGTTGGAATGCCCTGGCAATATGTTGCAGATGTACATTGGGAAATGAACACTAAATCAAATTTGACAACCACAAGCTGCGTTGATTTTTCAAGAAAACCCCAATCCCTTAGGACATATCGAGCCATGTGGGAAAAGAATGTCACCCCCATGCAATTTCTGGCCCACTAATCGCAGGTGTTCTCCAGAGGAGAAGGAACATTGCAGCTGCTGGCAGGTTTTGTCCCCTTAAAGTGGGGTTGGGGACACAGGGTTTGTGATGTCAAAAGCTCGAGGGGGCCGGGTTGATGTTAAAGGGAAACCCACTGATCTCCAGAGGGTCAACTCTTGGAGGTTAAATCATTTCAACTCTTCAGAATGTAAATAAGGCACAACTTTATTGGGTTTGTTAGCTCTTAATGAGAAGTTTCCATTTGCCTTGTGTCAAAATACAGTCTTAGTCATGTACTTCACATGCTCTGATCGGAAAGAGTTTTCTTTCCATTCAAATACCAATTATTCCTTTGCCTTCCAAGCTCAATGTGATTATAAATTTTAGCCGCTGAAGGGACTTTGCAATAACAAACATAAACATGGGAGTTTGCAAAGTTTGATTTTACTGGATATTTCGTCGTATTTGTTGTTGAGAATATGACTGGTGAGAATGGGAAGATACATGTATGTAATTTTACTTTCCATCAAGCTCTTGTTTAATCAAAGTAGCCACTACAGCAAAATATGTACATGTATGGAAAGGCACATAAACAGTCTACTTGGCCAACGTATCAGACCACAGGACAACGTACAGAGATCTAGAAGAGAAGACAAACACTCAAACAGAAAGAGAAAGAGAAATTCAAGAACGAAACCCAAACTCCATTTTGCACCACTCTGTGGGCAACAAAGAAGGGAAATGACTGTATGTTTCATTAAATTTGATGCTCATTTTCCAGGATTCAGCCCCACTGAATGAATCACGGAGCTTCACAAAGACAGAGGAATGAAACTTACTGCTCTGACTTTCAGCACGGCTGTGATGTTAGCTTGCAGTTCACTGGCATAGTTCTTCAGATCTTCAAATTTTCTGAAATTAAAAACGAATGAGTTTACAGCAGTCTAATGCTTACTGCAATCTCACATGCAGCCTACAGTCCAACATCAACAGCAGCATAAAAAATTGGCCCCCTCTCCCAAACTCACATGTTAAAAACTGGCTTCTTAGTTTTTTATCAGTGGATGAACAACCCAAATTAAGCTTAACTTGGGTATCTTGGACTTCAATGGGACATTGCTTTTTTTAAATTAAGTTTTATCCAAGGGTGAAATGCCAACTGCAATTATGAAAAGGTGCATATTTGTGGACCAATATTTTCAAGTAAGCAGATAGTGCATGTACCAGTATATTCCAAATAATTGGAATGTGCAACTTAAGGAAATTGAGAGAATTTGGCAAAATAGGCCAACTTGTCTGATTTTCACTTCAAGGCTAAAACAGTTTTTGTTGTAATGTTAAAAAATGTGACTGCTGACAAAACACAAACACACAAAAAAATCAAATTTCTAAGATCAAATAAAATTCTACTTGACTTGTCAAAACTCAAGAAGGATGTACAATATGCACAATTTTCTTTTCATTTCTTTTTAGTAAACCAAGGAACAAAATTTTTTCCTGCTTGTGGAGTGACTGAAAATACTGAAAAAAGAAAACACATATTTGTACATGAAATGAAAAATTCTTTTTTAGGATGGTACAGAATCTGAATAGTGAAATGCGGTGTTTTCTGTCACCATTTGGGAAATACTAATGTAAACATAAGAAATGTCATACATAAAATAGCAAGAATGTTTCCCCTTCCACAGAAAGATTGAAAGTCAAAAGACGATGCACTGCAGTACATGAAACAAAAATTCTCTTTTCCAGACATTTTTAGGGTAAAATTAATGTACAGTACCAGTGTTTGAACAAACCTGGGAAACTATTTATACATGTATGTAGAAATGTGAACACACAGAAATACATGTGTATTTTGTTACGGCATGAAAATTTCTGGTTTAAGTTGTAGAGTTTAAGCATCTTGGCTAGCGAGCAACTATCAATGCATTTTTTTCTAGACAAAAATGAATAACCAGTACATTCGTCACCTACCTGTCTGGTTTCTTCAGACGAAAGGACGCATTCAGGCTTTTTAATCTGGAATCTTGCTGTAAGAGCAACAAAGGTTATAAAAAACTACAACGTGAAAAAAGTGTCAAAGGACAATGTATTTTAAGTTATGCTCACAAAACAATGACCGCAACTTGATGAAACGGCATTCTTACCTAGTGTGTGCATGTACATGTATGCAATCCTGGGTGTTTTTTGTTGAATCTACAATAAGTTGGGCAAGAAGATGTACATTATACTGTACACATAGAGAAGAGGCTTTCTAGGAATTTCCAATCATTCTGAAATGCTTTATTTGCCATTCGAGTCAATGTAAATGTAAATGTACCTCCAAAGCACAGCCTTCTGAGGTGTTCAAGCAGAGACTTTCATAATGTAAATAAACATGTACCATACACATACATGTGTACCAGTATATGTACTATGTACATGTAGAAATACAAGTACACTGTACACATCACAAATACAATGTAATTCTGTTAGTGAGAACAACCTAGTCAACAATCAACAACAAATACTAAAGCCTGCCTCCTCCCTTTACCAAAGGAGTGACAGCAAAACCTAAGCCTTAAAAGGTCCATCCCCTTGGGTCCACTATCTGCATACCGTACTTGTATATAAATTATATGTGATGCCTATCCTACAAAGCCAAGGCTGAAACTACACACTCAGGAGTTGCTGTTGCGAAAACACAAGGTTACAAATTTTACCTCCATTATGTACAGCGTACCGGTACATACCGTAACGCAATATACGCATACCAAGAACATGTACATGTATGTTTGAACCACTCACTCTGACCACGTTCCCACTTGATCAACCAATTGGGGGATCTGATCCACCTTTTGCCAAATTGCTGGATCAGATCCTCCAATTGGTGGATCAGATCCGGCAATTGTGTGTAGTGGGAGCGCTAACCGTTATAAGGTTGATCAGGATCAGATCCACCTTTCTTGATCCTCCTCTGGAGCAGGATACAAATCTCCCAATTGTTGGATCAGATCCTGCAATTGGCGGATCACGATGAGATGGGAACGCAAATGGTGGATCTGATCCGGCAATATGACCCGTCAACATCCATCCGTGCATAGAGTGGCGCGAAACTTTTGCAGTCTGTTGAACAATGAATTAAATTTTTTGACTTGTAGCTCATGTGGAATTTTAATGTGTACAGCATTTAAAATAAACAACTGCTGAACTACGGGCTAGCAAAATGTCAACACCCATGCGCAATGCATGCATGCCACGATGTGTACCTAGCCCTTTCACAATTTTCGTTGTGCATTCGTCAGTTTCTTAACCTTTTTCATTTGTGTAATTTCATTTACTTTCCATAAAAACTAATTCTGTGTTAGCGTATAGCCTGCAGTGGGTAACAGAGTATCAAAAACGGAAGCCAAATTTGAAGAGACAACATACTAGGCTGAACATTCGGCCCGATTCAAGGTTGTCATGTCAAGAGAACTCCGCACCCAAAACACCACAAGGGTCACACACACGCCGCCCCAGCACGCAACACTGCCACAGAGCATGCACTCAGCAAGCTAGCGCATGCCGAACCGAACTCAGTGACCTTTCGGGCTTGACATGTCCGTGCGAAAAGGTGGATCAAGCGTTAGTGGAAATGCGACTTGCAGTTTTGTTGCGGTAAGATAACGATCACACTAAAATGCCGGATCAAGATCCATCTTTTCCCAATTCAAGTGGGAACGCGCTGTACGTTTCTGTGCATGTGCACTGACTCTCACTAACAACAGAAGCCAGCAAAACGGCTCTTGACTCAGGCAGGTTGACCCCAAAAGTAATCAATAAACATAAAGCTCAGATACAGTTGTTTCCCCCTCATTTCAATACCAATTGGAATTTACACATTTGAAGTCCCTTTTGCCAACTCACATACAATAAAATTTCATTTTCTGCCAAATTTTTGCCTGTTTTTATCACGTACATTGGTACCCCCAAAATAACAGAGTGAGAAGTTGGAAGTAAAGTCAACATTTTAGAGGGTATTTATTCAGTTTTGCAAGGTTTTCCCTGACATGTCTCTACTTGTGAACAGTGAGGAATACTGTATCTTGCAAGAAGAAACCATACAAACGAGAATGGTAAGTTTTAGATTGTGCCTTTTAGTCGTGCAATTATGGCGTCAGTGTAAGCATTACTCCAATGCCGTAAAAGTCAACTCACACCCAAACTCACTCCCATCCAGGTATATGAGTGTGTACATGTATTCCATGCCATAAATAAGTGTTGTCTGTTACAATAATTCTTCAGGCCGACGACCTTGTGTCACTATTGTGCATGCGCAAATAAACCAACTAAGCACGCACACTATGGGGACCAAATGTACGCGATACAATTAGGCTAGGTCCAAGTTAGTATTTTTTTAAAGTTTAAACATGGACATAATGTAAATGAATATGTACATGTAAGCACATGTATTCACATACATACATCCCGGTACATACATGTGCAGGTATACACATCTCATTCTCTACAGCTAGGGGTTTTCAAAGGGATTTTTTCAGTAACTAGAACAAAACCAGGAAAAATATCACACAATTGAATTTCACTTTTAACTTCAGCACTAACACGGAAAAAACCTTATTAGGGTACAAGCAACGAAACTGGTAATCACAGGGAAGTGAAGTTGGGAGTTTGGGTTTTAAGATACGCACATTACTGCCAAAAATGTATAATTTGAAACCAGCCATTAAAACACTTTACAACAGTAAGGGCAGGAAATGGTAACTGTATAACACCCAAACACAAAGATACAATGTTCAAAGAAACAATACAAGACAATCACAGTGGATTTTTTGTGTGGATGTACCTGTGTTTCTACAGATCCAACTGGCAGCTACAGAAGAAGAAATAAATGCAAAGCAAAAACAAGAAGACAAAAAAAAATTCAAAAATAGAGATGAGCTAAACCAAGAAATGCCACGGAGTACTGGTACATATACATGTATGGTGTACATAAATTGGCAAAAGAAAACTCAAGAATAAAAAAAGATGAAGCCATTGAAAGCACAAACAATCCAGTCAACAGAATTTACAAATTTTATACAAATTTGTAACGTTCATCTTTAGCTTGCATATCCTGTGCTGCCGGTACTTCACCATACTTTTTCATCCTCACGTCTGGCACATTCCACACTACACACAATATATGCTACAGTATCATCCCGCCTCACTTTTCCAAGAAACTAGTGAAAGTTAAAGTACTTGTGAGTGACCATCAACATAGATTGAATTCATTCACAGTTGGTCTGTTTAAGAGTTGCATTATTTTTATTTCTGGATAAAGCTTGAATCAAAAGCTTTTCAATGGTATGTAATGTAAGGATATAGTGTACATGTAGAGTTCGGTATTGCAAATACAGGTGTAAATTGATTGTTGGGTGACAATTTTCAACCTTCAGCACACTTTAAGCAGTATTGAGCAGCAATATTACATTTGTTTTCGGAAAGGAACACTAAATAGCCCAAAATCACACTTCAAAACAAAACTACATGTATGAAAGATGTCAAATCGACATTGAAACTTTTCTAACTTTCCCCAAGGCAAAGTGTCAAGAAGAGCTCTCCCAAGCAGAAAAGGTTGCTTGCCAAGTTTAGCACTGAATATTAGAAGTCAGATGAAAAACCACCAGTGAGCATTTTTTTACTACCTTTTCTTTCTTCAAAGAAAAACTTTTCCGTGCTGAACAAGACTTTGTGCCCCAAAGTTTCCTGGATCAGTTTTGTCCAGTAATCCAACTGCCCATGTGAACACTGACATTTGTCAGTTTCCTTTCAAAATAAACAATTCACCATATGCATGCAAACGAAGCTTCACAAATATGAAATATTAACTAAACAGTGCCTGTTGAAGATGGAATCTTTTAAATGCAAAACTTTCTAACAGCAACATGATTTATGATGTTTTGCATGTCTGCACTTTTTCACAGTTTGAAAAAGAGATTTTGTTGTCACTTTTGCAAAAGATACCCGGTACATGTGCTTTATGTACTGGTACTTTGTAGGTACCGGTACTGTGCACGTATCCAAAAGCAAACTCTACTAAATCTTCAAGCACACTTGTCCAATTACTCTACAAAAACTAAATTAATGGTCCTTTTGCTGTCAAATATACAAAGCTGAGCACTGATCAGATATGGATATACCCAAGTAAATGACCGACACTGCCAGAAACTGATTCCAAATTTTCAGACTGGGTAATGCACCCAATGTTACAAATCACTGTTAACAGGTACTCGATACCCTCGTTCTATTTAAATAGGGGATCCCGTTCACACCACCATGGCCTTACGACTGCCTTGCCATATGGCTGCTGGCCTCGGCGTGCATACCTTTGCTTGGAATCCTGTGGAATGCACCGCTTCCTTCCACCCGTCCTCCTGCTTCAAGAACCCATGGAAGATGCTGTCTTGGCACAGGGTCTGGTGGGCCCCCACCCGCTGCAGGAAGCCCTCTAGCCCCACCCTCCGCCGCTCGATGAAGTCAGCGTCAAAGTTGTCCACTGTGCTCAGTTGCTGCCACATCAGTGTCATCTGTGGATGAGCGCATGGACATGATGTACATTGTACATCATGAGGATTAGGGTTCATTGCTGGTAGTTTACATACATGTACTGGTAAATAGTGAGCATTACAGGGGGCACAGCTTTCTTTTTTCCTTTTCTCCCATTTCCAGCATCACTGCTATGAAATCTTGTTTTTATCTTGAGATACGGTACTTATGAGTCTTGTATCAACTGCAGGCTTCTTGCACCAGATGTATTGACATCAGAATTAGTGATGTATTTATACAGGTACGGGTACATCATGCATATACTACTACATCACATCAGCAATTTAATATGCTGCTCCTCTACTGGTGCATACAATACAATGAACATACATGTACATGTACGTACATGTACTCGAACATGTCAATCTTGGATCTGCTAAATGCATTTCAGCAAAATGACCGGGAACAAATGACACTGAGACCAAAGCACAAATAAGGCCAAAAATATTGATGGATAAAGTCATAAAATATCATCAGGTACAGCATGCATTTTGGAAAAGAGTATTGATAAAGCAATCCAATTTTGAAAGATAGAGAACTAATAATTCAATATAAAATAGTAGCTAAACGGGCCACTACTACTTGAGCTTCCAAACACAATCGCATTTCCCTTTTAATATGATTCTTAATAACCCTAACACCACACAGCAATGAGAAAAAAAGTTGTACTCAAAAAAAGTTAAGGACTACTTTTTATTTTAAGTGTTCTTTTTTACATGAGATATTTTACTGCTGAAAATATCCCAATACAACTGTCCTCAGTGACTTCAAACACACTGTAATTTCACATAAAGTTGGTTCGGTTGTTGCATTTGTCTCTTGCATCACTGCACATCCTTAAAATACACGTTCAGAAAAAAGTTGTCCCTAACTTTTTTTTGAGTAGTGTATACCCTGTACATTAGCCCAGAGGACATCATCTTTGAGCACATGTACATTGCATTACGACTAACGTCTAGGGAAAATAGTCCTCCTGCCATCATGATATTTTTTCAACCTTTTTTTTTCTCTCATTTTTACCTGGCAGAGGCAGCTCAAATGTTGTTTCCAAGTGCCTTGTATCACAAATTCCAGGTACACCCGCAGACAACGTACATGTACTTTCTACCCTGGACGTCAGTCATAATGTAAATGAAGACAATGCCCAACCTGGGCTACCTGTACATGTACCAGTAGCACAATTCCAGACCTTTAGAAATAAGTATAACCACTCAATCATGGTACAGTGTATGTACCGGTATGAGCTTTTTAAAGCAAAGTTATCAAACAATTCCTACACCCCTCCACAGAAGTCAGGTCAGGTCAGGAAACCTCTTCCAACCCTTTTCTCTCCCCCCCCCACCATCACCAGTTGGATGCTTGACAATAATCTGTGACCACGCACACCTGTTAACGAATCATGTGGTGATTTACAAGGTGGAGGCCATTACACAGGCAAACTTCAAACTACATGTACCTCGAGGGCTGGTTTACAAATTTTTTCTTTTTATGATTGAGGACCAGAGCTCACAGGATGTAGATTGCGTGCTTGAGGCTGGTTCCTGTTTGTTTAGATACTGCTGGGCTAAAAGCTTTCAAGATGAATCGGGACCTTTCCAGACAGACAGTGTGACCTTCTCTATCTCTGTGACCTGCTAAAGAGCATAAACTTCAAGCTCGGTCACTGTCAACAACTAGCACAATGCCTGCCAAACAACATTACAAGTTATCCACAGCTGCATAATTACATGTACAAATGTATGCTAATGCTCTTATTCAGATAATCTGTTTTACGCGAGGAAATAAATGACAACTACCAGTACAAGTGCAAAAATGAAAAATAACTTTGATTGGCCCAGAGAACTTGAGAGGACACGGGAACACAGATTTTGGGTATGCTTCAGCCTTCTTCGCCGAGCGTTTATTCCAGCCGCAACTTGAAACAACAAATACAAATGTTCTGGATTTACAGGAATGGCTATGGGGCCCCAGAAACACCTTGAATGATACACAAATAAAGGCAACAATAATACATGTAGCTATTAGCAAAGTACACAATGCTAACAACGTAGCACCACTATAATGGAGAACTTCTCCATAGCGTCAAGAGCAAGAGACGCCGGGTTTAATGATGCAAAGTAACGGGCAAGAAACGCCGGATCTTGTAATGCATGTGTAATGGGCAAGAGATGCCGAAACTCTAACACATAGATAACGGGCAAAAGACGCCGGACCTTTAACTGGTGGCCAGTAACCGAAAGACTGTGTGTGCAGCAAGTCGCCAGAATGTTTGCCCCCATCCCGACCCCCCAAGGCACGGGGGGCCCGCGGGGGGAGAGGCCACCCCGCAACTGGGGCTTTTATGCCCAGAACAGGACATGACTTGTGCAGCCTATGGTCAGCGGCCAGGAGGTTTAACCTTGAAGGGATCGCAGGCCTCAGGATCTGCCCACCCAGGCCTATCAGAGGGACCGAGCACCCCTTCCTGTCATCTTGAATGCCCAAATGCTACTCTTGAAGGGAGCCCTGCCGGTGCCTGTATGCGTGCTGTTTGAGCAGCCAACGATGAGCGGCCAGGAGCTCTGCTGCTGCCCCTAGGACTGGCCCGGCATTTCCTGCCAGTGCACGCAAATAAAACAAGTTGGGACCCACCTCCAGTGCGGAGGGTGGGTGGGTTTTTTTTATTACAAATTGTACGCGCTCGGCGCAAGAGGAGAAGTGTGGCGAACGCGCCAAAACAACCAGCCAGAGTGACGTGTGCGCCGTCTGATTGGTTGGGGTGCAGCCGTTGTTGGGAATGGGCCAAAGCCGCACGCGGAGCATAAGCAACTCCGCTGGTATCATGAACGCTCTCACCCCTCTGGCCCAAAGGGGGTTCCCCGGAGACAGGCTCCTGGGAACCGTATTAATGTAAAAAGAACTTCGACTTTGTTGTGTTTATACATGTACTTTTACACAAATAATTTTTCCTTTTTTGGTTGCAGATTGGGATTCTAAGTTGCATTCAAAGAGCCCAATGACAAGAGAGTTTAGATTTAATCAGTTTTCCGAAATTTAGGTCATCAAATCTAAAGATTAGGAAAGTGGAACAGTCTTCTAAAATGTTGTTTTTGTTGT
This sequence comes from Acanthaster planci, assembly GCF_054643075.1. NCBI lineage: Eukaryota > Metazoa > Echinodermata > Asteroidea > Valvatida > Acanthasteridae > Acanthaster > Acanthaster planci. The sequence continues at coordinate 12,287,891 of NC_141784.1, forward strand.
TAAGGGAAACTTTTACATGATAGAATGAAAAAACAGGAAGCAAGATTAATTGATGCACTGTGAAAGATGGAAGATTGACAAAGAATACCAAGTTAAATGTCAAGATCCTCTCTAATAACGGTATCTTTTTGGAGCCAACACTTCCTCAGAAATGATACTTTTTATATTTTCTGTGGTTGCTGTTTTGAATGTAAGTTGTTTCACTGATTACTCATAATGACCAGTACTTCACTTGCAAAGACAGTTAAAGAAAAAACTGCCAAACATCATCTTAAGAAAACTGCTCCCTTCTGTCAATCAAACTTTTCTGACTCTACCACTGGAATTCACAAAATGGTGACAATATTCTTCAACAGACACTTTGGCTTACCCTCTTCTCCGGAAGTGGGGGGACAATCACATAGGAGTAGGTGACAACCAGGTAGTTACGCAGCAGCTCAAACTCACTGTATCTCCTCCAGAGAGAGGTGTGTCCGTCACCAAGGCCCTGGCCACCACTTTCCTTCACCCTGTTGATTCGATCGTAAAAAAAAAAAGGTACATGTATATAATGTACATGTATGCATTTGCAGGGGAAGTTTAGAAACCATAAATGTGACCCAGTCCCAAAAAATGAGTCTTATCTTAGGATCTTGGTAATTTTGCTTTCCATGTAATTTGCAAAAGGCATGTTCTGCATAAAATAAACCTAAAAGATGACTTTGATCATGTAAAGTAAAAATTAGCACCTTCAGATTTATAAATATGATTATTTGGAGATAACTAGGCATTTCTGTGTACATTTGGTTGGCTACCAGTGCAAATCAAATGGAGTTGAGTTCATTAAAGTTTTACGTCCAAGTGTCTGCACCAGAGGACTTAATTTCAAAACTGCTCTGAACAACGAGAATTCAGTATACTTTTCAACTGATGTATTTTAAAGCACCAAGGAAATAACTTTTGAAAAATACAAGTTATGGAAAAAAAGAGCACAAAATTGACGAAAAATGATAAAAATAGTTTGGATCTCTTCTTTCCTCTTACTGCCTATAATCACTCTAACTATACCAGCATATTGGCCAGGTCTTATACCTTTCAACCAACGAAAACAACTTTTAAGTTTGCCTGTGTCGAAAATATAAAATGAGTACAATATGTTCATTTTAAACATCTTTGACAGAATTTTGATGACGTTCGAGAATTTTGACAAAAAATGCATGACATTCAAGAATGCCGAAAAAGCTGTCACATGTAGTGTTTGAAAATTCCATGCGCGATGTTCATTTTGCTGCTTATTTCAGAGATATTCCCGTTGAAAATTAAATTAAAATTAACAGCTCTGATTCTTAAATTTTCATCATGAATTGTATTTATGTCTCGGACATCACTTTTTTGCGAACGTCATTCAGTATGACAGATTATCTTTTGAGATACCTTGGTAGGAAGAGAAAAATTCCGGAGCGTCACCATTCTGTGGACGGGCTCATGAATAGCAAATGAAAAAGGGGGCGCACTATCTGGGTTGATGTCAAAGGTCAAACAGCCCACGATGAAGCAAAATACTTCTCTAATGTTACCGTGAGATATTGACGGAAACCACAAAATCACCACAATTGGTATTATGAAGTGCGGTTTTCGGGAATGTACTGGAAGAAAATGTGATCGGTCCAATTGGAAAAGGATAATGGTTCGGGGGTACTTTTTTAAAGCTTGTGTTGTATATTGACTTTGCTTTTACTCACTTTTTGTTGCAGTTGATTTTTTTACAGAATCGAATGATGTTCGTGACTGCCGACTTCGGAACCCGGTTATGTGTGAGAGGTATTTTTTAATTTCACGATTATAGTTTTAATATGTGTAAATATTATCACCTTTCACCCATTATATATCTGCGTAAAATAACCGCAGGAATTATCACTCTCGGGCAACTTTTATTGGCTAGGATTTCAACAGGTTGTTCAGGTCCATCTAAAATGGTTTCATTCGAGACTTCAATTAGTCACCTCCAATTAAGTTGAAAGATGGGCACCGTCATCATTGTTCCAAATAACAGCCATGACTTCCCTCATTTCATCAGACATTGGGAATTACACTTAATTCACTGCTGTTCACTTCAGGAAAAATGAGCCCTCAAACTTAAACATTATCTTATGGTCCATATTTTGAGGAACCTGCCATTAGAAAGAGTAAACCAAGCTCTTTGTTTTAATGTATCTCTCAGTATGACAGTTTGATAAAATTGGGCATTATTTATGTGAACACTGTTTTGGGTTCCAAATGAGTACATACACGTGCTGTTGTGTTTGATTCTTGCCCTTTTTTAGAGACAGTATTTTTATGCCGATGTTTTTTTTTTGCATCTACAGTAAGTGATAAACACAGAGGTTTTTTAAATTGAGCATTTTTACAGTAAAATGATTGTTTTCCCTGTGAGCAATTCTGTTATTTGAGTACTACTATGTTGACTCAGTGCCTGGCTTCTGATCAATCAATGAAATTAACAGCGTGTTCCCACTTGAATTGAGTAAAAGGTGGATCTTGATCCAGGATTTGGTGTGATCGTTATCTTACCGCAACGATACTGCAAGTCGCGTTCCCGCTTGATCCACCTTTTCGGATGGAAATGTAAAGCCCGAAAGGTCACTGAGTTCGGTATTGCGCATGTGCTAGCTTGCTGAGCGCGCGCTCAGTGGCAGTGTGGCGTGCAGGGGCGGCATGTCTGTGACCCTGTGGTGTTTTGGGTGCGGAGTTCTAGTGACGTGATGACCTTGAATCGGACTGAATGTTCAGCCTAGTATGTTATCTCTTCAAACTTTGCTTCCATTTTTGATACTCACACGCTGTCACACGCTGCAGGCTATGCGCTAACACGGAATTAGTTTTTGATGGAAAGCAAGTGAAATTACACAAATGAAAAAGGTTAAGAAACGGATGAATGCGCAACGAAAATTGAAAAAGGGCAAGGCACACATTGCGGCATGCATGCATTGCGCATGCCTGGTGACACATTTTGCTAGCCCGTAGTTCAACAGTTGTTTACTGTGCATGCTGTGCATGCTTAAAATTTCACATGAGCTACACGCCAAAAAATGTATTTCTTTGTTCATCAGATGGCAAAACTTTCGCACCACTCGTGCACGGAGGGATGTTGACAGGTCAAATTGCAGGATCTGATCCACCAATTGGGGGATCTGTATCCTGCTCCAGAGGAGGATCAAGAAAGGTGGATCTGATCCTGATCAACCTTATAACGGTTAGCGCTCCCACTACACACAATTGCCGGATCTGATCCACCAATTGGGGGATCTGATCCGGCAATTTGGCAAAAGGTGGATCAGATCCCCCAATTGGTGGATCAAGTGGGAACCTCCTCCTTCCTAGCCCTAGAGTCCTAAAATGGCATAAATTAAACACTTCTCTACATGATAATAAATTCGTTACTACATGTAGCCTTCATACTCAATTCACCTCTTCAGATTAAAATACATTACTACATTCCAAGGCTCATAAACATGAACAAAAAATGATTCGAGACCTGCTCTGATAAAACTTCAACCTGATCTATTGATGTGCCTTTCGTACACCTGCATCTCATTGTTCCAACCACTTTCCTAGATGTAGCTTCAGTTAAATACAGGTACGTGTACTTCAGTACTGGTACCGAATAGTCCAAGCAGTTGAAGCCCTAAAGATGAGGAACAGAAGCCAAACGGAACTCTTAAATACACCCCTTAAAACAAAAGTGGCCCATGGCACAGGTCAGGCTAAAACCACATGAAAGTTACTACATGTACATGTAACTATGATGCATGTATATGTACCATACAGGTTTGGCACTTTAAATGGCCAGTCACTGACATAACTTGCCTTGGTGGGGATGACTGTTTTTGCGACCATGATAATATACCATTTCATGTAATTTCATCATTTATCTGTCTGTTTTTTTAGGAAGAGAGTTCTGTTTTAACATTTTAGTTTTAGTCACTCTTTAAATTGGAAATTTACTTTTACAGTGATACAGAAGTTGAATTAATGCCGCTCATAAGCTTTTTGACAACAGCTGTGTACATGTACACTTATACTAAGAAGAGACAATATTTTTTTTAACGTAAAAAAAAAATCCCTGACAAATGATTTGCTGTCCAGGTACAATGTACCGGTACAGGATATCCAGTGAAGGAAACCAAATCTATAATCACTGGAAGCAGTTTCGTTCTTTCACGCATTATTTTAAGACATCTACACATTCTGCCAAAGTGCACTCTCATCTCTGTGTCTTTTGTTTATCTGCATGTGTTACATACATTGTGTACATGTGCATGTACACCTACATGTACGCACATGCAACAACAGGACACTTGCATGAATGGCAAACCCAATTTCGTTTAAATAACCAACAAATGCCCAAGTTATGCCAGTGTATTACACAGCCTCTAGCAGGGCAACAGGCACAATGTGAGCGTGGAGTGTGTCAAGTCCTCAGGCATGGGGTATGCCTGCTCAAGAGCCCTGGGAAATATTCGATTGTAGACCCGCTTCCTGGCCACTTTCCTCTGATGCTTTGAATCAAAGTTGCTCTTGCTCACAACTTGAAATGAAAAAGCAAGATTTGGGAGAAGGGGTTTGGTCATAAAAAGTTTTTTTTTTGGGGGTGGTGGTAATTTTTCATCATTGAGTGGACCTTGTAAAGAGCGCAAGCACAGCGCATGTGGATATGATATTTCCCAAGAGAGAAACAGACCTCAAACTCAAGTGTTATGGGAATCAAACTGGTTCTCAATGCAATAATGTGAAAATGATATTACCAGGGGTATTGGAACGGGTACAGAATTTCATGCTGATACAAACATGTACATGTACAGTGTGTGTATGCAATAGTATGTATGATATTGGATGTACATGTACGTACATGTCGCATACCGGAATGTTGAGTCCAGAATAAGATTAAAATCAATGCAATACTTCTTAATATTAATGCTGGCAAACTCTTCGCGCTAATTCAGGGTCCAGTAAACTTGTTTGTGCTTCGATTAACTGTGAACACAGCAGTTGAAAATTTTAGTGGGGTAGCAAAACTTTAGTGGGGCAGCATACGGTACAATTTTGGAAGGGTGGCCTGCCATGCTTAAACCCAACATAATAGTATCACTGCATGGCATGTGTACAGTACAATTGCCAATAATCATGTGCATGCATACATGTACATCTACAGTACATACATTGTACATGTGTACATGTACACGCACATGGTGGCTGTTGGTATCCACAAAATCTTATTTGCCAAATGACAGCAGTTTCAAATGAGCACACCGATAGAAAATACTCCCATGATATCAAATCACATTTCCAGCTGTACTCGTACACATACATGTACAGTACATGTATGTTGCCATTACAATGCGGTAAATCCTTACAAGTTAGAGTACCAGTACAATACAACCAAGAACAACTGGCCAGCAGTACCAGCACAGCATACTGTACATCGTCTCAACCTGAAAGCTCATCTACAGTGTACAGTACATGTACCGTACATCACACATGTACATACAGTAGATGTAGTTTACAAACTGGCTTTTTGCCAGCTGGCAAAGATAGAGCACTGCATTTGCACATAACAAGTTAATTTGTTTGTCCACTGAACCTTCACTGTTAGACTGCCTTTCCTATAAAAGCAACCTGCAGGTGTACACTTACAGGTACATGTACATGGGACAGATTCCTGAGTGCTAAACCAAGCGAGTTTAAATAACAGAAATTATTGTCAACTGTAAGAGACTTTTGGATTCAGAATGAGATTAACACAACCAATAAGCACATGCAAATTGTGATTCCATTGGGGATTCAGGACTGACAGAACTATCCAAGAAGTTATTTGGTGGGAATTGAGGGCAGTTGATCATATTCCAATATTGAAAATTGCACTTGTCCATGACTTGGCACGCCTAGGGAAAACTCATATACTCACAAAGTACAGTACATGTACACGTACATGACACGAATGGGCACATTGAAGCTCTCAAGCTACGTACGCGTAAATTGACCAATAACAGAGTGAAAAGCTCTGACAGAGATAAGTCAGGGTTCACTAACCCTACCAAACAATTACCAGTATCTTGCTTGTCAAGAGACAAGCCTATCCAAGGGAGGGATATTATTCCTGTACTTCCTTGAAATAACATCCCCCAAATTAGCCAAACGGTTTCCTGTTTTTCAATCAGCAACTGCACCTTTTGTCAGTGGGGAAACAGATACTGTTCCAATTCAGGAACATGCCAGCAACAGGAATCAATATTTTATGTACGAGCTTTGCAATACTGTATAATACACCACACTTTCACGTACGTGTACACATGTAATTACTAAAGAAATGGGAGCTTTCACATGAGCTCCAATGTGACCTGTTTAATTCCACCACTTAGGCTGAACATGTACCGGTACATGTACGTACAATGTCTTTTGTTGACCAAATTTCCTGGCCAAGTTTGCTCCCATACCGATAAATATGTATATGTATGTATACATATACATGTACATGTACGTGTACATTTGTACATGTACTGTATGTACGTAAGAAATCTCCAGAGTGTGGAAAATAAGTCCTGAATGTGGTAAACGGTAACCAAGCTCTGCCTCTCTAAACTCTACAAAATTCTTTAAAACCTTACATACATTAATATGATTTTGAAGGGTCAGTTCAACAGTTCATTGGCATTCCTGCTATACTACTAGAATCCTCTCAAATCCTACACAGAGACCAATAGCACATTCTTTTACTTTGGGCTGTACCTTCCTAACTCCTGCGGAATTTCCAAAACTTGTATGACTCTGAACATATTTAGGAGGGTTAGGGTCATCACACATAAACATCGTCAGTTGCACCACAAAGTGGCATGTACCATGTGTACATGTACAGGTACACGTAATGTACATTTATAAATGTGTATCCTGTACTGTTCATAGACTTTGCACACACCATATGACAATTTGTGGTGCAGCGACTATCAACGGTACGTCAGTTTGGGATGCAACATGTACTGTACATATTGAGTGTACAGTACATGTATTGTACTGTACTGTACAGTGCATACATGTACATACATGTATGTACCAGTATGTGCAAAACCACTCAATCAAATTTGTCACTTGGCATGCTCGGTCTTGGCTCAGTTGAACAAGGATGGTTGGACAGCGCACTCATATATGTACATGTACATACATGTACATGTATTGGTACCGTTTCATAGGAAGCCCCTACAGAGGAAGAGAAGCCAAGCGGGGATTCCAGAAACACGCCAATTTGTTTAGTACATGAGCACTAAGTCATAATACATTTCCTTTGAGGTGCACTAGTGCCTGACAGGAAATAGCACCTGACCCCAAAATTTATAGAATGACTCTTGTACATGTACGTGTATTTCGCAGAGAACCAATAAGCTTTGGGGACAAAATGTACCAATATATAAAGAACAGATCGCATACTATTACCTGTACATATACATGTCATTTGTTTTAAGCGCCCCAGCAACCAATTTACATGAAAACTATTTTTTTACGGATGAAAATAGGTATGTACACTGCTACCATACATTTATTTGAAATGCAAGAGAGTTTGAAAGGAAGGTAATAAACAGAGCATACAAACATTATTATCATTAAAACCAATCAAAACTTATGTGTACTGTACATGTACTGTATGCACATCAACACTGTAATGCAAGAATATCATACTTGTATGCATAAGTTTCCTTTGTGACAAGATTAACATCTCAAAATTCAGAACAGGAAACATTACACTTACATGTACTGCAAATTATGTGTATGACCTTTTGCTGATTTTTTTCCTTAGCTACAATTCCAAGTGGTGCCAAAGGTTTGGAAGACTTTGGACTGAATAACTCGGGTCTCTTTCGTGGAAACTACTGCAACACTTGATACATACAGGTACACGTGTTACACATGAACATGTGCGGTATGTAACCTCATCCGCACACAGGCCATCACTTACAGGGAAAAATGCATCTGTGCTGCACCTACCTGTAAGTGTAACGTGCAACTGCATCAAAGGTGTCATGTAGATGTGCATGTATGTACTGTACACCTCATACACAAAATGGTACATGTACAATGTGTACGTGCTGAACATGCTACTACATGTTGTGCATTTCCTTTGCACTGCCTTGGTTTCTGCTAAACTACATTTCCTTTACATTCCCAGTGTACTTCAGTGGTTTAGTTATACATGTACATGTATATGGGATGTCAACTTATTTCCAGTTCCCTCTTTGTGATTGACATCTTTAGCATTTACTTGCCAAGTTGTCGATTTCCTGAAATTGTAAGATGTTACCACCAACAAAATATTTTATTTTCAACAAAGGAGTGCCGTTTTCCCATTTGCAATGGTAATTTATTTGCAATGAAGCATCCAGCCTTTCAGATAAACTGATGTTTTCACTGGTACTGGTACATGCAAAGCTGTCAAATTGCGAATTAAGTGCCATACTCATATGTGATTTATTCACAATTTGTATTGAACTCCTCAGTGTCTGACTTTTTAAAATATGTGTTGGAAAATGCATTTTTGGAAATGCCAAACGTAAACACGTATCATTCACTTCCTTTTGGTTTCAGCAAATTCTCGTGTTCTTGATGTCTTGAATTTCCGGTGGTGATAAGACTCTGTAACCAAACTTCCATTGTAGGGAAGAGGGGGAGAGCTTCACAAGAGAGCCCCTTTCCAGTGTCCGACAGTTGATGAGACTCATAGCACTTTGAAATTAATCCCAGGAACAAGCTTGAAGCTTAAGCTTATTCCATGCATACGATCTAGATAGCAAACGTCTCAGGTTACTTCTTACTCAAGCTGAGTGATGTTTCCTATAAACTATTATCATACCATAAATGTATTTCTAATCAATGAAAACCGGAAACTTGCAAGAGTAAGTTCTTGGAAACCAGTTAACAGAGGAAGCACACATGGAGTTGACAAACATGGATTTAATCTAAAGAAAAAAAAGATGGAGCACTTAAAATTGACTTAATTTACAAACTGCTCTATCAAGAAGTTCTTTATCCCTTTCCACGCCATTTATGGAAACAAAAACTTTAAAACGGGGATTGAGAAGACAAAACCTGTAATGATTTTAGAACACATTCTGAAGATTCATAAACCACTGAAATAGCTTTTTCTAACATACGTTTTTGAACAGAAGAACAGAATCAATAGTGTTCTTTTTCACTCTCGGATGATGCCAACTCATGGAATCAATGAAATTTAGTGAAAATAATGTACATGTATGTTGCATTTATCATCAGTAAACACCACAGCACGTGAGTGAAAGTACATGTACAGTGTACCTGTACCCTACACACATTCATTTATGTTATGTACATAAACCAGTACATAACACATTTGTGTGGTACCTTTTATAAACTGCTCACATTCAGAAATAACCAAATCAGAAAAAAATGTCAAATTAGAAAATCACAATATCAGTAACACGTACCTGTGGATGATTTTGGTGGGGGTCAGTGTTCCAGTCTTGTTCACTTTACTTTCCACTTCCACCATTCTTTCCGTGGCAACATTATGCACACGGTATCTGACAAGAGGTGGGGTTTTCATGGCAGCATAATCTAAAGGCCCGTTTGTTTCATATTGATCTGGGTCTTGATTAGCCATCCCAAAGCTAGTTCACTCAGTCCGTTAGGCAGGATTTGGTGTCCTTAAACCAATGACGGATACTGATCACCATCTGGATCCATGTGAAACAAACAGGCCCCAAGTGGCATGTGGACAGCACTTGTGAAAAGGGGCGCCCAAGTTAAGGGCACTCGCCCCCGAAACAAAAAAACTGATTGGAAAAAAAAAAAGACATTGGCGTGTAATATGGAGGGGGGTGAATATTCCTCGTGCCCTCCCATGCTTTGCCACTGGATTTGAGTTGGGGTTTCAGCCCATGGGAAGTACATGTACCGGTGCAGCTTTACCTACCTGGTTTCCACCAGGTACACCGTGAAGACATCCTTCATGCCCATGGTACCAGCCCCAGTTCTCTTTTCTTGCTCTGTCACACATATCTCCACCTGCTCCAGCAATGACCCATCCTGCAAGAAGAGGTACATGTACCACAGTCAGATTGCACTGTGCGTACATGCACTGTCAGAATCAACTGATCAGTTTTACTGAGACGCATGCAGCCAAATACATGTACAACAACGTGTACTGTACACGCACATCCAGAAAATACGCCCGACTCCTTGATGATCTGATCATCAGTATGCACAACCTATAAATGTATGTAAATGTACAGTACACGCCTGAGAACATGTTAAATTCTGCTACAGTAAAATACATTTTCAAGGTTTCGCATCTTCCAACTACAGTACATGTATATCAGCACAGATGAAAGATAAAATACTTGATGGGAATAAGGCTGGAAACAATACGGCAATCTACACGTACAAAACATCGTCCATCCTGAACAACAATGGCTTGACTAGGGGAACCACCAGGGTTTACAAGATCACTGGCCATTCTACACAAATACGTTTGCCAAGAATTCTACAGTAAATACATTCACAAAATGTGTACAGATTACATGTACATGTATGTACATACAATTGATCAGAATACACAAACATCAAAATTAGATAAACTTTGCATGAAACAAGATAACAAATGTAATACATGTACCAGGTATTAGGAATGCCATGTAAATTGTTAGTATCATGAACACATGTAAATGCCATTTTTTTGCATACATGTACTTAAATACATGTATGTGTACTAGTACACATATCGGTACGTAAACGAGACATAATTAAAGAGACATAAATGTCTCTTTAATTAAATTGTGGTCCAGTTACTTTATGCATATTTTTTTACAACTTTCAGTTTAAATACTAAACCGTTTACCCATTTTCCAGTTATTAAACTACATTTTGTTATTAAATTATTTGTTTTATTAAACTAACATCATTGCCATTCCACATCTCTCAAGTTACACTGTATCTGGTATCTAGCATACACAACATGTATAATGAAGATTTTAGGCACAAAGTAACAAAATATTTGGGTTTATACATGTACTTTAAAGTTTCACTAGATGTGACTGGTTCAGTGCAAATGAGTCATAAAACCAACTTTTGAGTAATTTTGTTCAGATTACATTAGAAAGAGCAAGCAAAGCTCTTTGTTCTGATGTACATGTATCACTCATTATGGTATCCTGATGAAAATGGACATTGTCGTGAGTGAAAATGTTGAGAGTTCTTATTGATTTCCACGGCTGACGTGGGAAAAATAAGGCTGGAATGGGATTTCATATCTTTGATCAGTGTGCCAGTGGGGATATCAAACTTTAATGAGAGGGGATATCAACTTCGTGTACATGTATCTACCACAGCATTTAAGGAGTTACATGTACACACATGTGCATGTACTTGTATACAATGTATCCACATTCATGTACGATGTAGGTGGGGGAACTAATGGAGGTACGTGTACATGTGTACAAGTAAATTGTAACAGAAGAACAAGGGGGTAGCCACCTCAAAATGTAAGGAAAACTTGCACAAGTAAAGACCTGTTGCATGGCTGCCATCTCGCAGGCCAATGGTTTTGTTCCACAAGGTGCTTGCATGCACAAAGGCGGTTTCCCTCTGGGAAAAAAGAACTGCCCTGCAAGATGGCTACACCTACAAACTCACAAAACCTCCATACCTTCCCTGATCAAGCACTGACTCAGCAACTGTACAAACTGGCCTTGAAGATGGTATCAAGTTTGGGACTAAACTTTTGGTTGTAGTTGTATACATACACGTACATGTGCATGTATACTGTACATCTGCAGTTTGATTGTTTTACTACATGTATATTTATGAGAAGGTGTAGACATTCCTTTGTTTTCATATATGCATGTAGTTCAAACCATCACTGAGAACACTAATTTTTCATGCACTGTGAATACTACATGTATTTTAAGTTGGATTTTGTATGTTTCCTTGACTTTTCCTCTTCTTTTTGCTATGGATAACCCATACAAAACAGGAAACTTCTTGAAATTGGATTTATACATGTTCCGATATGTGTACGGTACATGTATATCAGATGGACAAAATATAAAAACAGAGAATCTTGGCGTAAAGTTTTATCCACACCGTCAAATGTTTTTGTTGAAATATGCTGTCTGCTTCCTAAAATAAGTCAGCAGAGAATCTGGCTGCATTTTCCCACACCTCAAACAAACATCTGCAGTGCATTTCGGGTTGGCAGTTCCTCGCATTCAGAACAATAAAAACCAAAACCAACACTGAATGAAAAGGTAAACATTAGGGAGTAGGAAATAGATGTATTGGAGTCTACCATACAACAATTAAAAACTTAAAAGCTACAGCCAAACTGAAATTATTCTCTAAAGTAAGGAAACAAGGAAAGAAACACTGAAAGCTAAAAGACATACTGGTATGCAACAATACTAGGAAAGTCAAAGCTCAAAAAAAATGCATAATGACCACAGCAGCAAAAGAGTAGAAGTGAATGAACTCCATAATAACTGGCCCTCTCAGGTACATGTAAGTCTATCTTCACTTGCAAAATGCAAAGCACATGTGCATTAATCACTATCCACTTGTCTTGAGCACATTCAGTTGGAAACTGGCCATACACAATGCACATTACATATATTTGTGCCCACTGCTTTTAACTCTTGATGTGGCCAAACCATCCACAGGTTACACAATAAGTGCCATAGGGTTCCTGCATCTTTAGGACAATAAAACTGTACAAAACTTCTCAACGACCACTCTGACGTTTCCTTGACCACATTCGAAAATCAAAAACACACTTCCTTAAAAAGTTCAAATTCCACATCTGTCAAAATTGTGACGGAAAAGCGGCTCTGTTAAATATTGAATTCCGAGTTTTAAAATTTAATGGAAGTACATGTAGGTGCTCATAAAACTCTATAACTTTGTTGACCTACAAATTCCAAGACGTTTTAGGATTACATTGTATTTCCTCCAGACTGCAGGAACTCTACTGTCAGGTAAGAGCCCCCCCTTTAGCCCTTGTGAGCAAGCCATGCAGTGCCCTTGCCATCAGCTTCTGCATGCATTGCATACTGCATGGAGCCCAATTTCAAGCAGGGAGGTTTGCTGTTTTCGCAATTCAATTCCAATGAAAAGAATATACCTGACAATCAATTAAGGACGTCCAGTGAGGGAGTTTGGGTTTCCTGTTCTGGAGTAAGCAACAAAAAAATGTCAAACAAATAGGCAGAATTATTATGCATGTTTACAGAGCATACGAGAAACAAAGAACTGCTTTGTTCAGACAGCATACTACTTCAACATGTTCATGGAAACAACCACGCACAGCAACTTTTTTAACCAAGACCAGTTAGTACTGAGTAGCCCTACAGCAGATTCAGTTCCTTTGCATAACCTACAATACTGTTTTCAACAAGCATTACTTGCCATGACTGCCAGTCTGTGATTTTTAATGACCATAAAGCTTCATGTACATAATCAAATTATTAGAGCGCTTACTCGTCATTCCCTGAGTAGTGAAGAAGCAATGTTTGTGGAATGTAATGAAACGTAAAATGGAATGAATTCTGAATGACATTCTCTAAAATACTATGTTCAATTCCAATACACACGTGCCCATATAACATACATGTAAGTGTATTTTTCATTTGTACGACATACTTTTTTAAAACGCCTCAGCAAATTTTTATATGAGGCAGGGCGGTACATTACTGATTGTACATGAACATTTAGGTTTTAGGCAACATCTACTTCCCTGGCACATCATTTTTGAAATACAGATACATGTACATACAACAACTTTACATATACAAACGCCATACAAAATTTGGAGTTTCCATACATGTACATGTAGGTGTGTTGCCCACATGGATGCGCCCGGCAGACTTCACTTTGTACAATGAGCGAGCACTCTAATGTAATACAGCTCTATATGGGTCAGTACTAAGGTCACATCATCAACAAGAACATTTTTCTTTACCCTTTTTTTGCTTTTTCAGAATCACAAATTCAGAACTTTAGACTGGTCCTTTTTTCCTTGATGCCATGGTACAGTACATATACATGTACCTGTATGTGTGACACACATGTAAGCTGACATGTGAAAAGGAAATTGTCAGTGAGTAAGTGACATTAAGCAAGAAGTTTGATTGGAAATTTTTCAATATCAGTTGGTAAGGAGGCAGTTCAATGGATTTGGTGAGGGGGAGAGGGGTGGTTTCATTGTGAAATGCTACCCTGTGTATTAAGCAAGTTGTCCACAGATACATGTATCTTGAATGTACCAATGTGGAACGAACTCCACAAGAAAACTTGAAAGCAAGGTGACGTCACAGCACAGTACCAGCTATTGCAATAATGGACCGTGACCTCTGACTGTATATTTACATGTGCAAATGCATCCTTAAAGCACTGGTTACTCTTGCTTTCCAATATATTCCTCAAGGCTCAAGTACATGTACTACTGGCTACTGCTTGACTTCACTATTCAAGGTCACATCAATTGATGCTAGTCTGGAGCTACACTGTACAAATCGTGAAGAAATATTCAAGTGCATGTGGACAAGTCCAGAAATTAGGGGTCTATTTTTTTCATGTCCCTGTCACATCTAACATATGATTTTGTACGATCAGAACACATTTTCTAATTTCCAAGAGTGACAAATTAATGCAAATTACCTACCAAACAAAAAGTAATAGTTTGAAATCAATTCCGGTGATATTTCCATGTTCTGATGTTAGATAACAAAGGTCAGATGTAACAGGGACACAAAAACGTCACACTTTGGACCCCTAATTTCTGGGATTACCCATGTACCGGTACATGTACATACATCAGTTCCTAATTGCACTCACATACTAGGGAAAGAATTCCATATACGAAGTTCACTTTTTAGGAGAAATTTTTGCTCCAGGACAGATTTAAAAAGGGGCGACATTTATTTTTGGGGGATAGAGATGTGAAAGGGGGTTCAGTAACTTAGGGGGACAGGTTTAAAAAGAAGGGGCCCCACGCAATAAAACGGCAAAAAAGTGAGTCCTTTTGCCGTTCTTTTTTTCCCCTACTATATCCTCTACCGTTTCCTTTTCCTTCACTATCCCGTCCTTTTATTTCTCCACAGTTTTCCTGTCATTAGTACAAGGATTATTACAGTTAGTATACACATTTAATACATTTAATCCAAATTGTGTCGTAAAGGGGAAGCGAACCTGCAATGAAGAGAACTGTTAGGTATAGAAATACAGCAGTCTAACTGACCACGCCACACGAGCGCTTGTTGCCGGAGGAACTCGATATGTTCCATATAAAGTTACGGTTGAATTAAGGAGAGGTCACGATGAGGTCAAGATGAATATTTAAAAAAATTAAATATTTATGAAACTGAATATGTAATTATTCACGAATATTTGTATAAATTAGAATATTTGAATATAAATAAATGTGGCTATCCGTTGTTAATATACACTGTAAGTAGGTTGTGCCAAAGGAAATCAACTAGGTAAGGTACATGTCTGAGCACAATTGACAGTATGACGTGAGTTATCTCTGTCGTATTATGTAAACCAAAAGAGAAAGAACAAGTAGAAATGCAGTCGGCCGTACGAAAGAAGGAATTTCGTTCCAATGCTGTATAAGAACTCAGGCTAGGTGGAGTCTTGCTTCATCCATTAGCAATACATGCACTATGAGCGAGAATTGGAGTCTTACGCGCAATTGGTGAGAGAGGTGACTATCCACACAGTGGAAGCGACCAGTTTGGGTTCTACCTGGCCGAATACATGTGGCGCTGCCGACATGCAGGAGTAGACCACTTCAATCAAATCCTTAAGGATGTTCTTCTCCTGTACAAGCCTCCCCTCACATTTTAGAGCGCAGATAGCCACACAATAATCTAAAGACAGGTTTCAGCTCCCTTTTCCCCTTCCCTCTGTATAAATATAGAAAAAAACTCCTCCAACTGACAAGCACTCTCTAAAAGAAATTTGTCCCTTTTTTTCCTTCTAAACAAATTGTCCAACTTACAAACTGTCTGTAAAAGAAATTGGGCCCCTTTTTTCCTTCTAAAGAAATTGTCCAACTTTAAAATTGTCGCAAAACACGCACTATTTTCCCCCAAGTAAAAATTGTACATGTACATGTACAGTAGGGCACATTGCGCAGCATTTCGTGAACTGTGTAGATCCATCCAGACAGATGACGGCCCTCTGCACTCCTCGTGTTGCGGATTCATGCATAAAATTACCTCAATGCTTGTGGCAGCCCAACCCCTATTACATAATGGTTCTTTCCGGATATGATTCGGTTCATGCGCACACGTCGTGCGCATTCGCCATGTTCTTCAGAAGCAAAGATGGCCGCCTGTCGATGTAAACCTGGTCCATGTGTAGCTCCAAAAGTGTGCCCAAAACTCCATATTTCTGTCCTATGATGTTCAGCTCTTCAATGCCTATTGGAATCGTCTTCATTCAGCGATCATAGTAAGGATACTTTTGTAGTAATTACGCGATATTACAGTGAACTTCGTATATGGAATTCTTCCCCATACGAGGCCTGATTCTTAAACTTAACTGTTATGGGCTGTGCCATCTGTTTTGGATAATGTGATGAAGCCAAACATGACTACCAAATTCTAAAGTTACAGCACTGTATAGTAATAAGTATTGCATTGCCAATCTACTGTATCTGATGTTTTGGGTGCCAGGAGGTCAGGTGCTGTGGTAGCTCGTTAATACAATGTACACACACTGCTTCTCAAACATGTGAATTGAGTTTGTGTCTTGCGATGACCACAAAATCAAAATTTATAGGGGCCTGATGACTATACGATCATACAGTCATAATATATACATGTAGCGATATGTTTAGTCAAGTTAGTGTGTCTAAAGCATGACCTTTTTCATGCATGCCTAAAGACTGGGTCATACAACAACCTTACAGGCAAATGGGAAAGCGAAGCCAATTTGACGTCATGAAAGAATTGCAGCAAAATTTTGCTCAAGTAGGCCTAGAAATAAGTTCGGAAAGAGTTCCACATAGCCTATGGACGCCACTTGGCACGATGTCCATGTGCACACACAGTTGAGATTGGTCTAAAAAATTCTAATTGTTTTCTGAGTAAATGACTTGGTTTTTTCCCTCCTAGTCCTAAATTGATCTTTTCTGGAAATGCTTTTGTTTTCTGATGGCTAGGTCACTGCTAGCCCAAGACTGGGGGCCAGTCTAATTTTACATGAGTTGACCTAGGCCTTTTTGAAACCGCCCACTATTCGTGGGGTGAGTGGAACTCTTTCCAGTTCGCGTTTGTGTTCGCTTTTGCTCCAGAAATGAACCGGCCTGAATCATTTCAACGTTGGTCTGGTGTCACACTGATCATTGAGGTAGGCCTAGGCCTACATTTAGATACGCACTGATCTGCTGATGACGATTGGGTCAGTTACTGAATTAGAATTTTAGGCCAGGCTAAGTGTCCGATTAATGGTATTATTCGCTGTCACGAAGTCTTTAAACTATTCAAGATACAACAAGAAAATACCTGTGCAGCAATTTTCGCTAAATTCCCTATTGAGGTTTGACCCGATGCATCCTGTTGACTGGAAAGAAGATCAGAATCGTAGTTGGGGGCAGACACATCTCCTCTAGCGTCCGCCATGTTGATTCATTCCATGGCTGCTGGTAGTCGGCAACCTGTGGCAGAATCAGCAGGGTTTAGGGAACAGCGCGACGACGCGTCGTTGCCGCGAGGTACATATAGTACAAGCATGGAGAAATTTCTCCATGGTACAAGGTACAGTACATGTACATGTACGATACATACATGTACATGTACAGTACGAGGTACATGTACAGTACATTTATACATGTGTGTGTTAATATGCGCGTGTATAGAGGGGCTTGTGGGGTACCGGAACAATGGGAAGTATAGGGTACTTGTGGGGTACTGAGACGGTACCCCACAAGGATTTCACGAAATAAATATTTCAAATTTACTCAAAACGGAGGAATTTTCAAGTGCCATTCCTCTGTCGAAGAATGAAGTATTTTAAATAACGGAAGTTTAGTCGAATTTCCCATTCTCCATGAATTTCCAAAGTAGGAAAGTGAACCTGGTTCAAATGGGAGTGATTTGAAAATTTTTGCGTGTTGTGTGGGAATTTTGTACACGAGAATAATATACCCCACAAGTATAGCTGTGTAAAACTTAAGGTTGTGTGGAGGTACAGGTACATGTACATGCACATGCACATGGGTAGAGTATTGATGCACCGCACTCTCAGATCTCTTACTTGAGTACAGTTCATTCACTGAAGCTCTGATATTATATAACAGTATGAAATATGGTTTGGAATGAATTTCTCGATATCCCATCTGTCTCGTGTATTTAAAAACATGCAGTGTCTAATTCTTAATCCATGTGAAATGACACAAAACAAGCTGAATTAGGGTGTAAGGGAAGGGGGTGGGGGTCACAAAAGCAAACTGAGACCGAGAGTGCCTTGGCGTTCGTTTTTCGTTCTCTTTTATTTCACGTTAAAAACCCAAATTAAATCTGGGATTCAATTAACGAGTTTATCATTTCACATTCATCTGAATCAAATCATCGTTGCACATATCATCCTGACAATTATAGGAACTTCAGAAGTCACAACTTCATAAAGTAGGCTACAGATAGCTTCTTCCCAGGAGGGCAATTGACTGACAGCTATATACATTGCCAGTCAGGCGGATCGACTGGGGGGACAGGGCCACACCCTTCCCCTTTAAAGAGGGGTGGGAATCTGTTTTGATTTGTTCGGAAATATTGTGAAAGAAAGCCGATTTGGGGGAATTTTTGAATTTCCCTTCCTTCCTACAGCTTGAAAAGTGTGAAGCTTAAACGAACCCCTTGGAAAGGCAATGAAAGGTTGGCCCTAACTATAGTGAAAAAAATCCCTCAATTTGAGGTTCCCACCCTCGGAAAAAGTGAACTCTTCCTCCGGAAATTCGGTTTTTGATCCGCCCTTGGCTGTATCGGCCGGGTCACTTTTTTAAAGATTACTACCAATATAGTGGGTACCACTACCACCCCACTCCAGAGAAATCCTGAGCTGTAATACGTATGATGTTCAAGGCAGTGAAGCATTAATCTGAGCTGAGCAGTTCCACCGTGACTTTATGTTATATGTGAATAATATTTCCAGCACAGTAAAAACGAAAGGCTATGAAACAGCCATGCAAACTCTTTTAGAGGAAATGATGTCAGTCGCCTAGCTGAGGATGCCGAGGCGAATCAATCTGACCGAATAGTCCACTAGCAAAACAGGGGGTTAGAAATAATAGGAAAAGGCATAACTTTTGATTAAAAAATTTTCCAAACGATTTGCAATAGACTTGTGGTATTTTGTTAGAGATACAACAGTACATACCCTACATATTTGTCAAAATAGTGTTTATTTAATGCTGTCCAGATGAAACTACTTATTGTCATACACGCTGGCTCTAAATGGAACAACCCCAATAAATCACTGCCTCCCACGGACGAAACGCAGCTTACAATTTTGCGGTAGAGTTTGACAAAACTTATTTAGTCAAGAGAAAAATTGTCTGGCGGTGAATCAGCTGTGATATACCACGGGGACTAGATACATGTAGCATAGGCTGTGGCAGACGTAGCGGTGAAGACAGTAGATCCTAGATGTACGGGAAGGGCCATTTCGTTCGTTACTTGAAGATCTGAAGAGTTCAGGAACCAGAAAGGTTATGATAATTACACCTTCACCTTTACACCGCTAGGAGTGTACAAGTGTATTTTATGTTCGTTCACAATGGGCTGAATGGTAGTTTGTGACCCTCATGCCGGTTCTAAGTCGGTGGAAAACCCCGCATTATTTCTTGGAATATTTTGTCCGTGACGAATGATCATTCAACGGCACACAAACTTGAACTCTGTGTACGACATTACAATAACAGTGGATTGTCAACTTCAAGCTAGCTGTTCTCACAGCGTCCCGCTGTGTTGCGAACTCCATTTTCGAGTTGTCACGGCTGGAGCTTTTGCCGCTGAAATTGTTCAGACCCTACAGAGGATGGAGAGTTGAATTCAACTTGCAAGTCGTGTTGTGAACGCAGGTTTGAAGAATATAGATGAATTGGTTTCGCCCGTCAATGTGTACCTGCAACTCAATCAAACTTCCGAACAGTTTTCATTCATCATTAGATATACATTTTGACCTGCTGAGGTCCCATTCGGTCAAAGCCACTGTCTACTAGCAAAAGTAATAATTGTTTCAATCGCCAAGTCGGACAGGAGACCATTCCAATTGGTAAAAGACAATGGGTTTTACGTACCCGGTGTCATTGTCGAGGGCATGCACGCCACAACCACGTGGCCGTGTTTTCCCGATCTTCGCTGCATTTGGTAAGTTCAAATTGTTGCCATACAGTCATTTGGTTGTAGTACATCAGGTCGACGTGTACCGGATCATTTATATGGAAAAAGACTAAAAACGGAACCTTGATTTTGAAAATCCGCAGTAAAAATATTTGGCAAACTGCATATATTTTTTAAAAACACTTTTTCCACTGTAGTAATAAAGCATTGAATTCATAATTTATTCATTGGTTGTAGACGGACTGTGAAAATATCACTCGCAGTACAAAAGATTTTATACTTCATTTTTAAGAAGGAACTTTTTGAATGGGAATTGCAAACAAACAGGAATAATGTAACGAACTAAAAGTGTTATTATAAGAATGAATCAACTTTAGCTTTCAGTTCTGAAGTCCTCCTTCCACTTACGACCAGAATTTAAAAAGACCATACACCATTTAATGGAAACCAAAAGCCACAACGAGGTTAAATTTTTGGCGGCAGTTTTACTTTACTTGAATGCTTCAGTGCTTATTGACATTTTTTCCCTGGGTCATCATCGATCCGGAACTTATGCGAGGAAATAAATCAATAGAAATGTAGGGTGCTATTTTTTCTCAGATTATATAAACAAGGTTCAGATTTGTGCTGTAGCAAACGCTAACGTATCACAAATGACATCTATCAAAAGTGATATCGTCACAAAATAACTAAGTGCGTATAGTAAAAAGGGTACCGTGCCAACTAAATATTTTCTGAAGTACATCAGGAAGTGCAAAAATTGTCATATGATTTGAAAGGATTTAATGGCTTGGATTTGAACGTGGTACTGTAATATTTAGCACTTCAAAGAATTAAAAGTAGAAACTTGTATCCCGTACCGCGTGATAAGCGCATTTTTAACTGACCTCAAGGACAAGCCGTATTTAAATGTACTACAAGGATCTGTATTAGCCTCATCACGATAAATGCTCTCAGTTTTTCGCCGTCAAGGTTTCGTCAAGTTATGGATTTTGTTCATGATGCACATTATTATTTATACAAGATTTTGTTCAAGTTGAAGGACTTTTTACAAGTCTAGTGATATCATGTACGAAGCCCCTTACAATATGACGAACTGGCACAGGGTCTTAACTCTTTATAGACATGTACATGGTGTAGGCCTTCTATTGCTTGTGTTAATCGTAATATTTCATTGTTATGAAATTTATTCAAGACCTTGTAATCCACTCAATGGGTGGATCTCCTTCGTTGAGCGCCGCTCGAACAGCGACTCCAGCTCCTTTTGCAATGGTACAACCACAGAACGAGCTTTCAGCTCTGTATGATGTTAGCTGGAAATTTGGTACACGGTTTGAGCTAGCTATAGGGTAGCAACTTGCAAGTGCAGTGTTATTCTTGGTTTATATATTTCCTGTGATTTTTATGTGTAAAAATTTCAGACGGTTTGTCCAGACGTATAATATGAATCCTGTGCCACTTCATATTCTGCAGACCCTGTTCCTGCCTTAATCAAAGTTCGTACCACCACGTGTACAGGTCATCTATATGACCGAGATGACATTCCCTTGTTTTAGCAATGAACCCTTGTTCATTGTTCTGAGTCGCATGTCCTTCAAGAAGTGAAATCAGGCGAACTGGTGAGGAAAATAGCTTCGGGAAAGAGGGCCGATACGTACCTTGAGCCCATACAGAGAAGGTTACGAACTTGCGATGCTAAACAGAAAAGACAGAATAGAGACAAGCTGTAAATTCGGAGGTTCAAAGACTGGGAAAAAAACTTGGAAGGGTAGAAGTTTGTAATTTTCGTGCAAAATACTTGAACTATGTCTGTTTAACAACTTAGCATTGTTTCTTAGAAGTAATAAATGAAAACACATTGCTTTAGTTTTGTTTGTCACCCAGGCCAAAATGGACATACACATTGCTGACTTTTATGGTTTTTAAGTGTTTTAAATATGCTTTATGTGCACAGACAGTTTTATCATAGATACTGGACTTCTCTGCAATGGCAGGAACCTGAAAAATTATTGCAAGTCATGACGGTCCACGTTTGAAGCACAGGCCGCCATGTTAGACTCGGCTTAGCTCCTGTCTGATAGTTCTCCAGCGTAACCAGACAGAAGGGGTACAGTCAAGTCGGGGCAACCTGGGCTTCTACTGTCAGATACGGTTCAGTGCCGGGGTGGGTGGGGCTATCAGTATCTAACTCGACTCTTTACATGTGGGGGTACAAGAGAAACTTATTCATCGGGAAGTGAAAGGTGAAGCTTAAGTAAAGTCTGGCCGGCGCTCCAGACACAATCAGCGTCGCCACACTTCGGAAACCCCACATGAATATTAGTAGGCCTAAATCATTCAAGGCTCGTGTATGCAACCCCCCAAAGCTCGGGGAATGACCTTACGTGCAGTAAGGGCAAGTTCTTTTGCCACTATTTGAGTGCATTGGTGGGGAGATAGAATCTAGATTTAGAGGGGAATAGGCCTATATATGTGACGTCTTAAAAGTTGTGACGGCCTTGATTTAGACTAAAAATCTGCCCTCTCAGTCCTGATGGCTCCTTGCCTGATGGGGAAGCCAATAAATATTTATCTTCACCCTGATTGACACAAGCCTTGATCAAACAATAAAACTTCAGGCTGATATTTAAGAGATATAAAACTCCTTTGGAAAAAATGGCAGTTGTCACATGAATAGTAAGGAGTCAATGACGGAATCGCTTCCTGCATTTGCCTTCAGTTCGCGTGGGCTAAGGATGTCTGAGCTTTGGACAGAGAGCAGCTCTGTCGAGCAGCCTGAGACGCACAGGAAGCGGCGGGACCCAGACGGGAGGCCGTGACCCGCTCGACCTCTCGGTTTCTCCCTGTACTTGTTAAGAATTGTGGAACTGGAAACAGGTCATATTAGTAACTACCAAAGGAACACCCCTCCCTTGATATTGAAGAAGCATTGGATGTCTGGAATAATATGGAGATTTGGATAGCCATTGAAGGGTTCAACATTGAACTTTATTTGTGAGATGCCATTCAGAGACTATCCGCCTCGAGCAGAAGTAATACCGACTGAATGGTCGTGTTGGTTGGGAGTATTTATTTTGTTGATAGCGATGCGAACATAGCGCGTGCATTTCCTAGACGTTCGTGAACTGCAGCGAAATTCAGTTCCATCTAGAGGCGCATAGGCGCCTCATACATCAGTCCTTTTTGCGCATCGTAAAATGGATGTTAAAAATTAGTGCCAACAGGTTAGTTTAAGACTTAGTTTGATTGTTCGGGGGTTGAACAGCTTTACGCAAAGATTATACTTCCGTGGGTTTCGCATCCATGACGCACTACATGTGGTAACGAATGAATATTGTTGAGAAGTAGTCTCAACTGTTGTCAGACACTATATAGGCCTACGAAAAGCACCATACTGCAGACTTACAGAATCTACACTACCCAGAAAGAGGTTAACAAAATCTCACAGGTCAGCCCTGCTGAAACACCCTGGATACCCCTTGGCCTCCATAAAGGTGTTTATGTATTTTGAATCGTGCCCAGTAGGATCTGTAAGCTATCTTGAGTTTCCTGGCATAATTACACTAACTATATTTTTCCGCCAGCCGAGAGCTTCTTGAGATTTGTCGTCGCCAACTTTGCTAACGGGAGCAACTTTCAACTTTTGAAAGCATTGGGTTCTATCATGCCACAGATGTCGTCGAGTCTTCATGGGTGACTCCCCCTGAACAAAGGTTCAGTCCAAATTGGGATTTGTGTAAGATCTTCAAACATCGACAATGATAGTGTTACTGGAAGCTTCTAAACGTAGTGGGTATAAGGAAGCATTACGCCTGGTTACCTTTGGAATCCGTGCCAGGCTTGTCATTTTTACGGTTTCTCATGATTCTCAAATGGAGGATTCACTAACATGATTAGATCCTCTGCATCGATATCAGGAACATGTCATTACTGTGCCGAGCGATCGGATGATTAATTTTTCTCAATTTCTCAATTTTTCTCAATTTCGCCGAATTAGGTTTGAACTTTATCTACTCCCTTAATTGTGTGGCGTCTTTTATAAACAAAGGAGACAAAATTAGAACCAAATCTGTTTCAGAAGAGAGGAATAAACGGGTATACGGTAAAAAGCTTAAATTTCTGCATCAAATTTGACGCACCAAGTCCATCTCATGATGCGTTTTGCGCATGCGCATTAAGTTAATTGCGCAAAATGTGCAGAGACTATCAGCGACTCGGTTTCTCGGCAGCAAGTGCACGTGCAGACAGACCGTTTGTGACAAACAGGATGTGCGTGCTTGATGGCACATCCTTGTCTTTGGGAGTAACGTTGAATGTTCATAACTAGCTAATAACGCAGAACAGGCAACACTGATTTGAGAGTACCTATCACTTTGAATATGCATGAGACTAGTTTTGAGCTCACGCTCCTTTGGTGTGTATATCATGGATAATTGGATCAACTGTTTGAGATACTGAGGACAAACTACTGAGATACAGGGGATACTTTTGTCGACGAACATCAAGTACAGAGGGTTATCCTTTTACTATAGGCCTGGGTAAAAACGCTTACGGAATAAAAAGGAAGTATATGGGCTATTTTTGTTATCTGTGATCAGAGATGAAACCAAGTAAGTCTTATGGAAACCACACTGTACACTGGCTTCCTGATCCTGTTTTATTAGCCGAGGTAAAAATCCTATCTATTTAGGTCACAGTTCCCCTCTGATGGCTTGCATCCTAACATGCATCCTAACCACATCGGTGGTTGTTAGGAATTGCAATCTTGTCGTTGGTTTAGAATTCCCATAAAGTAAATTTTCCCGAGAATCCTTCTGCGCAACTTTCTATCCGGCATCTCTTTGGTAATTCTTATAGGAAAGCACACCTTTTTCCAAACTTCTTTCCTTGCTTTTTCCGACAAACGAGGGCACTGCTACTGTGAGGTCATTACGCGAAGACACTGGTCGTTTTGGGGGGTTCTGTTCAAATTTTGACCAAGATTTTGCTTACTGAAAGTTGTGAGAAAACATTCCTCACTGGCCTCACAGATTGCCAAAGTAAAAGGAAGGGTGATAATAAGATTATAAGCTACCCTCTCTGCCATAGTAAGCCCCCGGTCTAATTTTTTATGATTACGATTCTTGCACAAACACCTGAGTGCTTTTAATACTAAGCAGATAAAAGTTGCGGTATGTGCATGCCTAATTAGTGTGCCATCTTTGTTGTCGACGTTCTTCATCTACTCTCGTCAAAGGTGGCTCATAATATTTGGCGAGAAAGTGAACACGACGCAAGATGTGATATTCACGCTCCGAGTTCGCCAAAGATTTTAAATGGAGATAATTTCGCTGTATATCTTTCGCGATGTCAAATACGCTTCGCTGTCGCATTTGTCTGCAGTATATCACGAAACGGCCATTAAGTAGAAAGTGAAAATCATGATCGGGAACAACGTTTGCGTGTTTGATCCTGAGACTTGATACACTAGGCTCGCGTTGGATGAACACGACAGGGTTTCGAATGCACCCATGTGTCGGACAAAATCTTAATTATGTTACTTTTGCTCTGTTTTATTTGTAGTGATTGTCTGTGCTTGGTTCGACGTTTCCACCAACGCAGCCAGTTACTGCTTCAGCTGCAATGAGACCGTCTTGGACTGCGACATGGATCGCCTGGTCTGCCGAAGCCGGTGCGACGAGAAGGTTGCTTGCCAAAGCAGCAATTCGTATTGCCTGATGGCCACGTACACTGCCGGAAGCGACGTTCAGGAGTTTGCCTCCGTAACATGCTTCGAGAACCAACCGCTGAGTGAGAGTGACGTCACCCCTCATTACTGTGGTGCGCCGGACACCGATTACTCCACCGACGATTCGTACTGGTTTATATACACCTGCACGTGCACGCACGACTACTGCAACGACGCCATCTACCTTCCCGGGGCGGAAGTGCCGAAACCGACGCCGCATCCACCAACCACTGAGCAAGGGACACCATCCAAAGAAGGCCCAAATCCTGTGACAACACCAAAGGATGACAATGTGTCAAATGATGAAGACTCAGGTCAGTACGCTATAGACCCCACGAGGACGATAGAAATAAATAAATTCATCACTACAATCACAGTGAAAAACACTTTTCAAAGCGTGGTGACTCGGGATTATGTAGAACGTTGGGTACTCATGCTTCAGTAAAGCGCCGTTAATGCCGCGCCTTAAAGTGCATCTGGACCAGATTCCAAACCTCCGTACTAACATGATACATCGTCTTCATTAACACCAGTACTCAATCCAATTAACATGTTTAGATTATCAGGGATTCATGAGTTATAATCCATATACCCATCGCATCAACTTGGTTTGCATGCACATGCAAACTCAACCCCTTACAAACCATTAATATGTTTCTACTCACCCGCTTGCTCGCAAGCCAGCTGCAAAAATGCGCGCAAATTTCCGTTTTAGGCATTTAAAATTCAACTTGACGGGATGCAGACCTTTTCACATACAAGGGCGCCTCTTGTTGATTTTCGCCTGTAAGCCAAAAGGCGCTCGTAATTTATGTCAGTCAGATGTTATAGATAAACAGTTGTATTTAGCGTGAAATGCATAATTTGTTTAATCTTAGATCTCATTTTGTGTTTCCATACGGGTGTCTGTTTGGTTGGTGTTTCGTTTACATATTATGCAGACGGAGGGATGAAAACCCTGACCATCGTGTTGGCGTCAAGCCTTCCAGTAGTGATAGTCGCTGTGCTTGGGGTCAGTGGGTTCTACATCTACCGATACTGCCAAAAACTGAAGCAGGACCGCAAGCCGCACCCTCCCACAAGTAACACAGAGAGCACCAGCCTGGACCTGACGACTGAGGATAGTGATGTCAAGGTCATAGGCCAAGACACACCGCCTGAGAGTCCTGTGCACCTGCGCGGCAATTATCTGCCCATCTCTCTGAGCACGGTGATTGGGAGAGGACGCTTCGGCGCGGTCTGGAAGGCGGACCTGAAGGAGGGCGACGGCCCCGCCGACGAGACGGTCGTGGCTGTCAAGATCTTCCACGAGATCGACTCAGCCTCCTGGAGCGTGGAGAAGGAGATGTTCACTGACGAGACGGTCATGCTCAAGCACGACAACGTGGTGGAGTTCATCGCGGCCGAAGTTCGGCAGGGCAGCTATGACTCCCAACGCCAGTTCTGGTTGGTCACCAGGTACTACTCTAAGGGCTCACTGTACCAGTACCTGAAGCATCACACTGTTGGCTGGCAGGAATTGTGCCGGCTGGCGGGCACGACGGCCCGCGGGGTCGCACATCTTCACGCCGAGGTATACGGGCCGCATGGCCTCCACAAGGTCCCCGTGGCTCACCGGGACCTGAAGAGCTCCAACGTGCTGGTGAAAGATGACGGGACGTGCGCCATAGCAGACTTCGGATTGTCTATACAACTAGACCCGACGCTGTCTATTGACCAATTGGCAAATAGCGGTCAGGTAGGTGGAACAGCAGGCAGATGTGAAAAGTTATGCAGGGCAAATCAAGAGGAGCTCATTAACTCTATCCTACCAAAAGACACTTTGTACCTTTATAGGCCTACAAGGAAACTTTACCTTGACCAATGGTAGGCGTTGGGTTTCTCAATAAACTGTGCCGTTGGTGTTGGAACTCAAAACTTAGTACTAGCTTGTCTCAATCGTCCAAAGTACTGAGACCCCCTACGGTCGGCAATGACGCATGCGCTTACAGATAAATCTATTGCCAAGCGGAATCCACTTTGAATGCCAAGAGTTCTGATTCATCCTGTGTTTTCTTTAACAACCATACAGGGAAACAGATTCGAGTTAATCCCCTGAAATCCAGCAAACCTAATTCATCGGGATATTTTTTAACTCTTTATGATTTGCTGAACAACAGGACGGAGGTTCGGAAAGATTTACCACTGCATGTCTATACAGAATGTGAGCAAATCTATTGGACCATTCGTTTCAATCATTCTTCCTTCATCCCCCAGGCGGGAACCCCCCGCTACATGGCCCCTGAAGCCTTGGAGAGCAAAGTCAACCTTCACGACATCGAGTCCTTTAAACAGATGGACGTGTACTCTCTCAGTCTCATCGTTTGGGAGATAGCAAAACGATGCCACATTGGCGACGGTAAGCAGGAATTGTATAACACTCCCGAACCTGGTATTAGGTCATGATAAAAGCCAAGTTTTGTAAGGCTGTGCCAAATACCCAAATATCCAAACGAGTATTATTTTCCGAATCTGAATATTCGAATGCAAAATTCATTAAAAGGAATGGGGAATTTTCTTTTGTTTTTAATGATAAAAATTGCACTATGGAGGCTTGTTTCCAGCAGATTTAAATGAAAAGCGACAGAAATCTTTCAACGACTCAAAAAGTAAATTTTTTATTTAAAATGTAACAGAAATACAAAAGGAATAGAAATCTTGAACAGGGCAAGAAGTATTGTTTGTCTCTTAAATCTTGCTAAATCGTGGCTGAGGATACTCCTAGACGTGAGAAGCTATTATTGTGATTACAATGTACAATATTTGTGTGCGTTGTTACAACTGATTTTGTATATGGTTATAATAATCAAGAATCTGCCAGTCGGTAAGACCGAATATTCGATCGAATTGAAGGTCGAATATTCGAAAAGTGAGTTATTCGAATTAACTCAGCCCTAAAGACTTGTTATTCCAACAGATTCAAAGTAACTTACCCTTGCAATCTATGCTGACAAGGACTTTTTGATGTAAAATTTGACCTGAGAAGAAGGCTTGACTCTGGAAATAACTTTGTGTCATTCAGCTAATTGTCGACAGTCCTACATGTATTAACGCTACACGCGGTCACAATATTACAATATTAGCTTTTCTGTACGTGTGTGTTTTTGTCCGCACCCGCATTTGATAATTTGTTTGCCGCGTTTCACTCCTGTACTTTACTTCAATGAACGTTTTGTGCAACTTATGAAAACAGACACAAGGGACACTGAAAACGCGTGTATGAAAAAGCGCATTTGGGCTGTAAAGATTTGCGACCTAGAATTTATACTGGCACTTTTACCATGGTTTTAGGGAGGGAAATTGTCGCCGGCAGCGATGAGTACCGTCTAGAAATATGTTTACGAGATATCGTCCAAATACGCCTTAATTGGCCGTTCAAGTATGCCTGAGTCGCAGACCAATTTTGTCGAAGTGGGCAGTTTGAATTATAGTTGCGTCTGGTGCAAACGCCGATGGCAGATCAGGCTTATGCTGTGAAACATTTCAAATTGTTTCCACACTGTGCGTCAATCAAAATCCATATAAGCGGTACATTTATGACCACAGGCTTCGGATTATTTGTGTGTATTTAAGCTAACCTCCCGGTTCCTGTCCCTGACCTACAGAAGGAGAGATCCGTTAGAGGAAGTTGAGAATGTGGAAATCAAAACCTGTTCGGATCGGCACAACATCACGCAATCATTCGGACGGCCGCGTCCGGTGCATGTCCATGTGCGTGTTGCTAGTCGAACTGATTCAGGTTGACAAGCGCTCTTCCTGTCCAACTGATTTGGGGTGTCTGGGTGTGTGTTCCTATAAGTGGATTGCCAGACTATTGGCCACCACTTTCACCGATTGCTATTGTCTTGGCCTCGTGGACAACAGGGGGCGCTGTTGTTCCCATCAGAAAAATGAAAACTGACAATTAATCTTGCAGGCTGCGTCCAAATTCTTTTGTTAAGAGGCTGGAAATATCTTGTGTTTATACAGGAAATGCACGAAGACCCTAGCTTGCGGTCTCTACTGGCACATACGTAATTTTTAGCCGTAGCAAAATAATTGCGATGTACGGTCTCATTTTGTCATGTTGTTCTCACTGGTTCACTTTCAGAGCACTTACCCCTGCTGTTGTTCAACAGGGATACGCGCGAGTAGATGTTTTGTGCATTCCTTCTCTCTGCATCAAAATAATTAATGCGCTTACATCTGCTGTATGCAAAGGGATCATTTTCATAAACAGCTTCTCGGTGATTCTGCAGCAAACCTGGGCCACACCGTGAGGCCGCCATCTAGAAATGAAATTAACCTTCTGAAAGATTAACAGAACCAGGTTCTTGATAACTATGCTGGCAACGTCTTTGGCCAGCGTGGCGTTTTCATAATTATACAGCTCACACTATGTTAAAATTCTTCTCATTGCATGTAGGCCTACTATTGTATTCCCACAATTGCCACCCTGGTTTACCAAACCGTTGGTGGCAAAATGTGCGGCTGGAGCGTAGCTAAAGAAAGGCCTCTGGTGGTTAATATGCTAAGCGTCAAAGTGCCATTTTGGTGAAAACTACTGCCAATCACAGTTTATGGTCGCGAATACAGAATGGCACTCGATTTTTAAGAACATACACTGTAAAGGCCGTTCAGCATGTACAGGGTCGATTGGCTATATTTCAGGTGCCCGATTTTTTGCCGATTTTCACTAACTCATTATGCATTAGCCTGAACACGCGCGCGTCGTTGTGGTTTTTGTGTATGTTCATTTGCATTTTTAACAGAACTTTTTGTTTTACACGATAAAATAGCTAGAAATACCCAATAAGTTTCAAATTTGACCCCATTTACTTTTGTACAGTTATGAAATACGACATTCACATAAAAGCATACCTCAAGAATTTTGATTGAGTACATGTTCTCGTTGCGTGGAGGCACCGGAAATCTTCATTTCTCGTCTAGTCTCGCAACTTCCCGAGGTCAATATCTAGACTGTACGTGTATCGTGCAATTAGGGGAGACGGTATTAGTCCACCAGACACAATTGTTTGTATCGAAGCAGATTTAACAAAATCATTTGAATCCCCCCCCTCAAATAAAAACTCGAAGGGGAATGCTGTGACTATTTTTTTTTTGGCAGTGGTGTCAGCAGCACCGGAGCACCAGCTCCCATTTTTTGACAGCGTCGCCGGTAGGGCGAACATCGAGGACATGAAGACGGTAGTTGCACTGCAGAGAGAACGGCCCACCATCCCACCTTCGTGGAGTGAAAATACGGTAAGAAAATCCACTGTAACCCCAAACAACACCACCATCAACCAATCTATGACAAATATCAGTTCGTTGACTGTATAAGGGACCATCATTTTAAAACCTGGTTAATTTGTACAAAGAATGCAACTGTGTGGTTGTGTACAATGGCGATAAGCAGTAATCTTTAAATTAATATTCAGTGTGCGTGTGGACTGGAAAGTCTTGGCAAATAGGCACTGGGCGGGAAAAATTAGTTTAAAAATGAAATGAAGTCATGAGCTGGGATTTGTTGTCATTGATGGTGAGACAGGAAATCTGATTTTATGTGCGTTTGTTTTTGTGTGATGGCTTAAAGGGGATGCAGCTTGTATCGGCTACCATGGAGGACTGCTGGGATAGCGACCCAGAGGCTCGGCTCACAGCGCACTGCGTGGAGGCCCGTTTCACGGAAATCATCACCTGGACTGAGGGCGAACAGAACCCGGGGCACAATGATATTAACACTATTACTGTGGTTTGAGCCACCACTCGGTGACTCGGGTCGAAACATGAGAAAATTTAACGTTTGCGACCCCATGCGTCATTTAAGTTGGGAAGGTTGTGTCAAAATCATAACAATCAAAACGGTTCTTCAAGTAACGATAGCTGCAGATGTTAGATAATTATTGAGCCTTTTGTGCAATTATCATACAGTTATACAAAGTGCCTCTGCTAGTATCCGTCGCCCTAGCTGTGGTGACAACTAATTTCTTGGAGCTCAACAATCCCATTGACATAAGACTTGTCTGAGAGGGCTTCCAGAGTTAAAGCTACATCTATTGTCAGCGTGTCGTTGCGTACTTCCAATGGAGCTAAGACCCAGGCCTAGCTCTAGACAACAGATTCGGATGTGCAGCCTAACTTAATGAATTACGGCAAAAGATTCTTACAATACTTTGCGTTTCGTTTGCAGTATTTTGTTGAAGAGATTAACCGTCAACGGCGCGCGGGTAGTGGCTACGAGCAAACAAGTGCCATAAATGGTGATCTTTGAATCATGCACATTTTTGCTTTCTATGCATTTTTGAGTGTAAATATTCCTTATTTTATGTGTAAATATATCAGACATGACTAGAGCAATACTTTTTACGTTCTTATTCGACAGAGTAATCCCAGAAAGTTCTAATCTTTTGTATCAAAGGTTCCAGCCGTCAATTCCTCGATAGACCGCATGGACATCTTAAGTAGTAGTTGGCGTTTTACTCTCTCAAACCGTGAATGTGTGCCTCCAATTACAATGGATATGTTCAGTGCCGTACCGAATCCGAACTGGCTGTGGTCAGCCAGTGCTTGCTCGATTATCTCGATATCTTGAGGTATGTTATCATAGGCACGTATGTATCACATTCCGTAACCATTTCACATTCCTGTATGCTGACATAACAGGACAATGTTCATTGCTCCTTTCATCTGACGCTGTCACATTAATAGGTTATCGACCCCCCCCGGCCGAACACACAGGAACAAAACAAACCAACCAACAACAAAACAACAAAGTTTCATAGACATTTTTATCCCTTGACTCTTTGTGGTCTTCCGTGAGGTCCATAAAAACGTCACGTTACATGACTGTGAAAATCCCAGAAACCTTAAAACTGTAGGCATTTAACTGCACTTGACCGATTGCTCCCACCAGATCAGTCAATGTCATGTGAAATACTGGTATCTAACTTCACCGTTAATTTTCTGTCAGAATCTTCACGCTTAAATCATTCCTCTGTAAGTAGCTTTATAGGCAGCTGAAAAAAGTTTTTATATAAAATAATTACACGAATCAGATACAATTTTCGCTAAATTATGGTTTTACGTGTATTATATATACCCAAATATGATTTACCTTTATGTTTTGGCTATAAGGCTCACCTGTTTATATGGTTGACATTTCTGTGCATGCTGATTGATACATTGCCATCGATAGATTTAAAATATATATTTGGTTTGTTGGTTTGCTGTTTCAGATTTGAAGATGTTTATACGAGTTTTATTTTGTATTATGTTGATGGCACCCAGTGTCATCGCTATAACAGTTTACATGTACATACTTCGCATGTAAGTAAAGCTGTCTGTCTTGCACGCATTAGAAAAGTATCCTGTAGGAAGGCAGGCTAAACAAAAAAGTGGAATATGCAATAAAACAATTAAGGGTGAAAATAAAGCATAGTTCGAGTTTTACTCACATCTTATTGGTGAAAGGTGTGCAGAAAAACTTGATGGGAGTGTTGGCTGTGATGTTTGCTCTGTAACTGTGGCTCGGAAAACTGGAAAGCTGTCACAACACGTTACAAAGAAGAACTGAAGTTAGACGAGCATACGGGCAAAGCAACGAATCAAGGGCAACGGAAGAGCGCCGACGCCATCGGATAACCGAAGAGCATGGAACACAGTGCAACTCCCCTCCATCATTTAAAACATAAATGCATCAAGAATCTTTTCCGCCGTAATTAAATAACCTAAACTTAATACTTAGGTTAGCATTAACAATTACCATTGAACTGTTGTACCTGGAAGGCCGTTGGAAGACAATGAAGAAATGCTCAGTTTTTAACGTGGGAGGAGAATTCCAAGATAAACTCAACGGGAAAAACTAGGTGCAGATCCAGGAATTTTTCCGGGGGGGGGGACTGTCAGGTCGTAGGTTTTTCCTTAATGTCTCGTTTTTGCGGACAAGGGAAACCATGATGAAACATTACATGGCATACATTGTGTACAATGGTATTGGTGCACTAACCTTTGTACACTTTGGCTATTTCAAAATTATTTTCATTTTTTTTTACATTGTCTTGGTCTCAGAGTGGGAGGGGGTTCGACCCAGGTGGTCACAAAAGAGGAAGAAAACACCATTGTGCCAACTGTACTCGCTTAAATGCCTCCAAATTTTCCGCACCCCCCCAAAAAAAATCGGGTCAGCATTCCTCTTATACATTAAATGGTAGAAATTAATGTCGTTTGTGCTGTCGCCAAGTTTTTCAACATTCACGTCCATGTTCTTATTTTCGGCATCGAATCCTGCTGCCTCTTCCCGACCGACTAGGTCAATTCTTTACACCCGCAGAGCAGTACGTTTTAGTCGATCTGGACCTTGTGGAGGTTATTCCGTATTGTGAACCCCCCTCCCCAGTCCACTCCAGTTTGAGTACCACGTGATGCCCCCTTTGTACCTCTTATCAGGGCACGGGTTGACTCCACACTGAAACAAGTCATGTTAAGCTGCATGATCACTGATGAGAAGTCCAGTGTGCCGATGAAAACCGCTCGCGCTCTACAGGGTTGCATGGATATAGCGTTGAGTACGAATTTTCTTCGTCCAATGTGCACATTATATTCACTGCGTCATCGCATTGATGCTACTATGACACGTCAGGCAATTTTCCGCATTCACCCCGTCACCACTAACAAGTTACATTGGACAGGAACGCAAATACCAATTAACGCAAGCGTTGGTATGTTCTCTGCATGACGAAAACAAAACTCAAGTGTGGAAGTATATAGTCTTGGCCCAAGACGTCGGTGACCGATAGTTGTTTTGTTTCTGTTGAAGAGCGCCCTTGCACAACTAGTTTTTCCTTACTGGCACTTGCGCACAGTCCGCCATCAAGCACTAACGTCTTGAAACCAAGACTAAGAAGTATATGGTTGCATGTCCATTCCTGGCTTATTGTAATCAGTCAATGTACATCAATCATTGTCAGCTAAAATTGACAAATTGATTGTTGTCGTTATCTTAAATACGATCTGATAAAAGTGGGGAATAATATCCGCCGGTTGCTACCAGGAAAAAGGAAACATTCCACTGACGAGAGAATGAGGTACGGTACGTGTTAGACTTTGCCGATTTTAATGTTGCCAGAGGAACGTCACAAAACAGCCTCAGGTTAACTTGGCCTTTGACCCCGGCCATGCAACTGCTGATTAAACCTCGTTTTGGTATCCAACAAGATTTCTAATTTGATTACACAAAACACCCACTTCAACCCGTTGCCCAGCACCAAGATGTTTGCACCGGATAAGGAAACTTGATCTGCAAATATGAATGTATCCTGAGTCACTGAGATAATGACCTAAACCTCAAGTTGATGGTGCCATTACACGACAGGGCCGATGAGTTATACAAATCTGAAGTTGGCCATCCGAGCCAACACTGCACAAGCAGCTTTTTCTTAGTGGTTTACGGACAACTAAACAGTGCGCATATGGGTTAAAATCAACCAGTGTCTGTGTCCCCAAGCAAGGCACTTTTCTCCAGTGGCGTCATTCCCAAGGGTACATATGTACATGTACGCCCGCTAAGAAAATACTTTGCCACCAGATACTTGTTATTATGAGTACCACGTCCATTTCGCAGCATTTTTCTTTGTGTAATAACGTCACAAAGGCGAGTCACATTCTGTATACGGTATATACAAAAACTGACCTTTCCGTCATATTTACCTCAATATGCAAATAGGTGGTTCAAATATTACTTGTGTGCAACAGTTTTGGGCCGGACGGTATACACCTGATCAAATTTTGTATTTTCCTTCGAGTTACCTTTTTTTGCATGTGGCAACCTTTTATATGACAACATTGTTTTTAACGTGCAGTGGTATTTTGGGTTTGAACAAACAAACAAACAAACTGGATTATAGACATCCGCCCACTCTTTGTACTTGTCAACTTGGAATGCTAACCCAGTTTGTGTTTTGACGAGGTTTTAAGTGCACGTAAAGTGCTAACAACAACCACATTTCCTTTAACAACTTGTGAATTCCATAGCAAAGGTCAAATTCGAGCAAATTGAAAACGGCGCACCGAGTCGCGTGTAGAAAACGGCGACCCAGCGAGAATTTGGACAGTAGGGGTCGACTGGCGGTGCGTTTGGGGTACGGGAGTGTGTTTTGTAGTTTCTTACAGCCCAAGGGAGTGCTTATTATTCTTACACCGAGTCAGTCACCACATGTATGCACATGGACCCGAAGGCGGTTATTCTACATCCAGGTTAGGTCGACGAATCACATCTTGCTCGGAAGTATTTTCGGGTTCTGTAACCAGCAGTTGTCATGGTCTGTGCGAGTAAACCTTGGACCGGATCATGGCAAAGTGTTTTGCGCGGTCCTTAAGTTCGTTTCCTTCTCTTCTTAAAGACAGAGCCTTTCCTAGGAAAGTAGCATATGTTGAGGCCAACGACGGCGTGCGAAAGTACATGTACATGCAGTGTTTGTGTGGGTAATTTTCTCAGCACTTTAATTGCAGGCAACTTGAAAATGGGTGGACTCAACAGACGATCGCATAGCTTGAAAAAATGTACCTGCAGTCTTCTGTTGCCATCAAATCGTGAACCACTAACAACTCGCTCTATGGAGACCTTCCTAGGGTGACTGTGGCATTCGCGCACATCCAGGGTGAAGAGTTGAGGGTTGCTGGCCGATTGCTAAGAGGCAACGGGTGTGAAGTACCCTCGTATTCTCACGGGTTTGGGTCGCTGGACTGGAGCTGTCCTGCCGTTTTTTGACATAGCATTTAGGCTGTGCTGTCAGCTGAACATGGACTACCTCAACCGTCTATACCCACCACCGAAACAGACTACGCCTGCAGCGGGTAATTATGCCACATTTCTTTTCAAAATGTACTTATGCTTCTGGATGAAACAAAAATACTGTGTGGGAACACCTCAAACAGATTTGTAAGCGAGGACACTGCATCGGTGGTACTATTTATTCTAAAAGAGCAAAAGTTAGCATCGGTGAGCTTAATTATGCGCTCTGACAATTGTCGATGCTGTACACTGATGATTCGATCTGTCTTGACACCCATGGGGTAGTTCTTTTAGGCAATCGGAAATCAGGTTGAGATGACGCTAGCTCACTTCGTCTTGTTTAACAAGACTTTTCTGCAAATCGCCAACCCTCTGAATTCCTAAGAGTGAAAATTCACGACACTTGAAGAAAACTGCGTCACTCCATTCAAGTAAGAAGTTACTCCCACCGATTGAAACTAATGGCCCCTTGTACGGAAAAGACGGATTCCCGTCACTTATTCATTTCCTCTTTCAAGTACATTGAGATTTCGCTGAGTTCAGAACGAGAAGTGGTCCTTTTGAACTATTTTAATGTAAAGTCGGAGTGAAGTTTACTCTGAATCGTTTCGTCCTTCGTTTCAATCTTTGGAAAGACGGGACTAGACACATATACAAAACAATGACACGCACAAAATGAGCCCTTGTGTAGAGTTATGTTTCCAATATTTTCGATAAAAAGTAGAATCATATACGGAAATCTGAACAAAATCTCCAACGTAATCAGTGTAAGACATAACTATCAGCGCAGAAGTGGTAAAAGCATAAAGATTAAACGGATGATATTAAATGTTGAAACGGATAATGAATGTGATACTGTACAATCACAACGAGATATCATTGACGAGAAAATGAGGCGGTGGCGGCAACA
The DNA here is from genome assembly GCF_054643075.1 of Acanthaster planci. Taxonomy (NCBI): domain Eukaryota; kingdom Metazoa; phylum Echinodermata; class Asteroidea; order Valvatida; family Acanthasteridae; genus Acanthaster; species Acanthaster planci. The sequence continues at coordinate 12,325,738 of NC_141784.1, forward strand.
TCTAGGAAAGTCGGGCATAAATATTTTTTCGTAAAGAGTATTAATGTCTTTTGGCACGTGCCAAAATACACGTTCTTTTCTGCTTCGATAACTACCGTTGTTTAAATGTTCTCTGGAACAGGTCTGTCTTCTACAGATCTGAAATTTACGCACCGAACAACGTAAATTTTGAGTAGTAATATAGCTTTCCATCTGTGAGGCGGCAACTAGGCCAAATCAAATTCAGTTTTTGGTTGACTGTACATAATAACTTTTGTTATATTTTTAGCTTGCCTATATCGGAGTAAGAGACTGCCATTCACTACCGAGGTTAAGGCCTCGGAAATTGCAGGGCCCTGAACTTTGGGGCGTTAATTGGATGTAATTGAATTTTGAAACCAATATCCGCGGGATTTAGCAAGAGAAGAAATCAAGATTCCGGTCGAAGATATTTGGATACATGCATATATTTTGCCTCAGAGCAAAATATGTCCTGCTCCATGAAAACAACCAACGGATGAAATATAGCAACAACGTGGTTCGCGCTCCTGAATGTACAATATTTTGAGAAAGGAACAGATAATGTGTGAAATTGGGCAAATAACAAAGGCAAGAGACGGTGAAAGACGGCGAAGTAGGAAACACTTGGCTTTTCGTGGTTAATCTACATGTACCTGTACTTGCATCCCGTCGCTTTCAAATGAGGGTGTTCCCCTCCCGAAATCTAGGAGTGAAACACTGTACTGGCAGGCACCTAAGAACAAAATGAGGTTGCAATAAAACATTCGATGCGTTGTTTTTGGTCACAGAGGACAAGAACCGCTCTAAAAACAAATTCCGTTTGTTGTAAAACAACAAGCTTGAAGTAGAAAACAGCACGTTCCGTTTGGCATACTGACAAGTTTTTGCCAACGAAAAACTCTGTAGAGCGCCAGAAGACAATTTGACTGTGTTCCGTCTCTGAAAGTATTCAATATACGATGTATTCTCTCAATTGAATATATATTGAACGTATCCTCAACAAACAACTTACAAGGCAAAAAAGGCCTCTTAATTTAATACACGCACGTGACAACACGAACTTTGCCTTAACTAATAATTCTCCACAAAGCAGACCCGTATCGCACAATTCATAATTATCTCATTAAAATCTCATCGGAATTCTATTGATGAAAATACTGCAGTTTGGTTGCGCCGCCCTTTAGGCTATCAGTACATCGGATGGCGTCTGACGCAAAGTGCCTTATCGTCCATTGTTTTTCGAGGATGCATGGCAAGATCAAATATAGACAGGCTGAATCTGATAGGCGCCGTTTATATGCGAAAATCCAAGCTACTTTCTCTGTAGGCCTACACTGTTCATTTCCTTCATTTTTTTGCACCATGTATACAGTTTGCACGGGTCTACCCCCACTAACCTATGTTCCGCCCGATAGGTACTACAGGGTGAATTATGTTGCCCTCACATTCTATTCATGACCCCAGAATGCCATTTCACGATGTTCGCAAACAAAGAAGTTGTTGTTATGTCTAGGTCGTTTTGACAATGGCATATTTTGTACAACTTTCACAAGCTCTGGTTACTGAAAATATTCTTTTATGATGTCCCCGTTTCACTATTTGGAGAGTAGCCTACGTTTAATGAATACCATACGACAGCCAACAGCATTACATTAATTAAATTCATGTCCATTGCAAATTGTTGTCCACTTTAGGATGAAGACATTAATTACCCAATCTGGTCGCTGAAGATGGAAAAATCCTACTTTTAAGGGCTGACGATTTATTTTCCAAGACGAGTCCCATCTACATGGAATTGAAAATACACATTATGACCCATGTAGGCCTACTGTGTCAGGCAAATGAGTAAGAGCACACTATCCAAGAATGTAACAATGGTTTTGATTGTGTCAACAAATTTAGGGGTCCACAAGAGGTGCAATCAACACAATTATATGTCTGAAAAAACATGCCTCTCTATTTGATCGGCGGCGTTTGCTTTTGAGAGTCCCATACTGGTCACTAATGGCGATGAATGGGACCATGATGGGACCACTGTGGCTGGCTACAGCGCTAGATCAAACACAGAGTGGGTTTTATATGTGTTCAAAGGTTTACGAGTTGCCGACCTAGCTGTTGCAAACAAGAGGCCTGGGAAACTTGTGATGCAGACAAGCGCCACGCCTCGTGATCGCTGAAGGGAAAGTCCAGGCTACCTTTACTAAGTTTGACGTTCATCGTTGCGAGATTCAGAGTCGGGACAAGTGAACAGTCACACTTTGGATGATGAATTCCAAAATAGCAGCCGGCGACCTGGACGAATTTAACATCCAAATTACATGATCCACTTTTAAAGCTGTTTTAGTCGACAAGTGACAGTTGTGTAAAGTGCGGAGCTGAGGCGCAAGTTCGTAGACACGGTTCGTGTCAGCATTAGCAGCGAATGCACATCACACACATTAAGTGGTCTACAACAAGTGTAATCCACATGTTCTCATGGCATATTAATTAAATGTAGTATGTGAACCCCATGGAAGTTCTCTAGACAGCATCATGACGGCTTTTTCCATAGCTTCGTGGGAGGACGATGCAGACTTTGACAATCGTCGAAGCAGCGGTCAGTAAAGTTGTCGTCTTCTATTGCACCCCATAATTTCTCATCTCCATGCTGCTACATTTAACGCCGTATTTTGATAAGACGTACAGAAAGATATTCCTACCAAAAATTCGTCGGTTGACCCGGCATAACTCTGCTTTTTCAAGTTGTTTGTAGAATACAAAATAGAGGGTTGTAAACGCCCCGAAGGACGGTTCTTAATTAGACCGCGCGATGTACATGTACATAAAGCTAGTTTTGCCTTACACAGGCTTAGGCCCGCTAGCCAATACGGGGACCTGGGCTTCCCCTTGCGGTTTAGATTTGGCATAAAGCACATAGCGATAAATACGCGATAAAAAGATCTAGTGGCCAATTCCCTCCAAATGATGTGCATTTGTGTGTCATGAGCCGCCGGAAACTGGATTTCATGTCCTAGTGAAGTTTACAAAATGAAGAACCATATGTAAAATCATAAGCGTGTACTGTGCAACCTTTCTCACTGTGTCCGAAACAGCTAAAGTCCAGCCTTAAGAAGTCAGACAAATCTTAGATAACCATATCGGGCTCAGTTAATTCGCAAGGGTCTCACTCAACAGGCTGGGCCTACCCAAATTTATCTCATTATCTATCATGGCTTCAAAGGTGAGTTGCACGCGAAATGTGGCCCAAAAGGCAGTCAGCATGGAGGCAATGTCAGACTGCTGGTAGCTACCTGTGCTTTTATCTCATTCAGCTTTTGCTTTCCTCCTGCAGAGGCCGCCGAGCAGAAAGCGCAGTTTCTGCGGCTGGTTGGGAAACTCCACAAGTACTACCAGGAGCAGCTCAGCGCTACCTTGGTCTGCACCAGTAAATTCGACAAGGCCATGCGATACTTCATCAAGGCACTACGGAGGGTCAGACCCGAACAGGTAAAGTTGATTATAGACATGACATGAGATGTTCAGGGAAGCATTTGAGGCAGCAGCCCAGTGCCACCCGAACCACTGCCTCAAGTTCCAAACCGAGCGTGTTCATCACTGCATTTAGATTTTTAAAGATTCTTTTAACACGTATAAACTTTCTTATAGAAAGATAAATGCACTTATGTCACCTTCATAGAAACAATGAAGACTTGGAAATTGGCCAAACTCTACACAACAATTGACATTTCATGATCAATTGTATACTTACCAGGTCGAGTGTTTCTCCTCTCTCCGGATGCTTGAGGGATGCATTTCATCATGGACCTTCGATGAGACAATCGACCTGCCGGCCATCGACCTACGTTCACTGCTGAACACCTTCCTGAGCAACCTGAACAACTTCCGGCTCCTCCGTCAGCACGTAAAGATGAACATCTACCACACGCTGCGTCAGCTCCCCGAGGATATGGAGAACCCGCGGCAACGGAGGACCAGGGAGGACCTGGAGGTCATTCTGGCCACGTGGGCCAACCTGACTAATCGGGACACCGACCTAACCAAGTTGGAGCACCCGAGCGTGGAGGCGCTACCGGACGAGTACTTCGAGGGACCGGAGGAGCGGCAGTTCTACCGCGGCCTGCTGAGCATCGTCCCGAAGCTGACGGACCTCGTGAACAAAATAGACTTCATGCTGTTAAAATACCAAATGGGAAACTCGTGATAAACATTTCTTTTGTTAAATAAAATTGCCAGAGCACCATTCCTGTAACGTGCCCTCTTACGTTTGGAATACATCCTCTCAATGTTGTCACCAATTCTATTCTGAAATGGCAAGCCTAAGGTCGCATACTAAGACCTTATAACATCGAGCACTCTTAATTGATCTGAGTTTCGAGAACGGCTGCAGTAGTTTGGGATATGTAGGGGCCTCAACTCGCTTTTCGCGTTCACCTTTTCATATATTTGTCCACTCCCAGCCTAGTCAGCTTCAAGACTTCCACATCAAACTTGCAAACTTACCAAATGTGACAGCGTGCAGCTGGGATACGCACTCTTTAAAATGACTGTATTCTTTTTTTAATGTTCCTCTTCTGCTCGTCAGGAAATATGGCTAGTGATGCCAAATATTTGTTGCTCTTCATCTTTGTGGTATTAGTTAGGTATGCTACCAAATTTACCTATTCCAGCCAAAAGAGTGATTCAAGGGACGCTCCCGGCGATTTAGCGCGCTGCGTAAAGAGATACCGTAAGTAGACTGTTAAAACTTTCAATCAAGAAATATTTTCCATCCAGATTGTACAGCTCTATAAGATTGTTTAGCGTCTAGGTATGTTCTTCGTCTGTTTGAGATGTACACCGGATTCAGACAGTATAAAGGGGCATACCCCCCCTTGCCGATGTCCGTACGCTCCAGCTAATCCCCATCTCCCATTTGAAATCATGCATGAGGTGAGCAGAAGCAGAGTACAAACCGCAGTTCTTTTGCTTTCAGTGCCACATAAAAAATAAATGTGCACGATCCTGGTGGCTCCGAAAAATCTCATCCTAGTGACGCCACTTTATCCAGATTTCGCCTCATTCTAGTGCCATCAAAATAAATAAGAACGTCGCCAAAGCGAAGACGACTGGGTTCCAGAAAAAGAATTATTGTTCGGTAAAGAGGTCCAGTTTGTTTCGAAAGTCACTATCATATTGAACAAGCGCTTTACCGTTCACTACTTAATTCTGTTTGAACAAGTTTGTATGCGTTTGTGACCACGGAAAGCACCACCTGACATCAAGTGGTCCGACTCTGTCTGTCACTTTTGCCATTCTTATTCAGAGGAATATATCAAATATACGAGCACTTCTCAATCAGTACCGTATCCAGGGGGAAGGATAGTTAAAGACATGTTGGCGAGTTTTTCAAATCCTGCTTTGTCAAATAAATGATGAATTATACACCTACTCAGAATGCTACATAGTCTTTAATAAAGAGTTGTCCAGCTGTTTCCCAATTATGGTGTGACACGCACGAAAATATGGAATAGAGCCTAAGCGCCACTATGCATCAAAGTTGCCTCAAACGTAAACGTCCCTGTTCCAAGCCGTGTAAAAGTATTCTGCTTTCGTTTAGTACATGTAATTCGGACTTGGGAATTCCTGTCTCCATCCCATGTTCCAGATGCATACAACCTCTCCCAATCAGAATTGCAATGCAAACACCCATTTTTTTACACTTGTCTTTTTTCTGTATTTTTTACCTTCTAGTAACCCTTAGCTCGAATGTTTGCCAGCAGTCAAGAAAACATTCTCCCATACTTCCATTCAATGCATTAATAGTCAGGAAAGGTAGGCAGATAAGCAAGTTAAACAGGCAGCTCTGCAAATCTTGCTTGACTGATAGCAGGATCAATGGACAGCTAAACAAATGTTGCTCGACCGTTAACTTGCTATGTGGACAGTTACACAAAGATCAATCGTAAACTAGCTTCATTGCAAGTTAGGCAAATAATTTTGAAACTATCAATTGGACTAACTGAAAATTAGGCAAATCTTCCCTGAATCGTTAGCTTGGCTAAATGGGAAGGTTGAGCAAATTTTACTATCGCTTGCCTTCACTTTTCTATTATTTGTCGAAAGGTCTGCAACACATGCCCTGTACGGTTCTGAATGGAACTTTCAGTAGCACTGAACAAAACTGTGAGGCTAAGTTGAATTTCTGAGATGTAGAGGAAATACATGTATGTCCGCTAAACTGCGCCGTTAGTTAGTTTTCAGAGGTATCAGAGGTTTATCTCAGTGTGATAACCATTGGGCCAGTTCTGGTAATCTCCCTAAGACTGAACACAAAATGAAAAAATGACAAACAGTCGTTTAATTGGATGTCTTCCATGAAGATCTACGAGGCTTCTGCGTAGTTCTGAAATTTTTAATCAAGAATGTATTTCAGTATCAAGCATGGCACTTAATTTTCTGGTCTGCGACTAGATACAATAAGGAAGAAGTGAGAGAGATGCAGATGGATTAAATTGCCTCAATGGTACTAAGTGCAATATGTAAAAAGTGTCATCGTATAACATATCTGAATTTTTTTCAAAATCATAGCATTCCTTTGCTATGAATGCTAATGCAAACGGTAAATCTCGTTCAAACGTTCCTGTAAAAGCAAGAGCAATTTGACAACGAAGGACAGAGCATACTGTTCGAAAGACTGAGTTCACCGCTTTTATTCAGAACCCACTCCCTCCTAAAACATTTCACACGGTTCCACCGTCAAGCATTGTCCCAAGACCAACTGTGAAACAATTTCAATTGATGCTGTAATTGTATCACAATCTCCCCAGACTTTTGCAGGAAGTACTGAGAAGAAGCTTAAAGGTGGTCAAACTGCATTTCAACACGGTATCAGCAACTCAAATTGACAAGAGAACAGGAAGCATAACTGTTTTTGCCACACAAAACCCAGATCAAGGGGTCACATTAGAATTTGTATCCGAATACCGTTTAAAACAAACATGTACACACATTAAAATACTACTGCAGTTAACGACAAAATTCTTCACACCCCTTATAACCTCTAGGTTTTTGTGTTTTTTCTGAAGAACGAAAGGTGGGCACAAATATTTGGGACATAGTTCAATACTTTAGTTGCCAGGTTTATGTAGAAATGACCAAAGGCTTTGGTTTTACCCTATTTGCACAAAAAAGAGAATGCTACATTATTTAAATTCTGACATGCTCAGAGTTATTCATACCCTTCTGCATGTCATGATATTTGGCCACATTCCACCAAAATGCACATGCTCCAGATATTCTTAGGTTTCTGCATATAAATATACAATGCAACAATGCATACATCCTCCAGGAATCTGTTATGAATACTATCTTTTGCATTAGATTTGTGGACTGTCATTGTCAGTACTCTTCTTTTAGAGAATAAATAAAAGTACAATCGTGGAGTCTTCCTCAGTTGTTGTGAACATGCCAAAAACTACGGAACTCAGCAGGGATCTCCACACGAGCATTGTGAGTGCTCATAAAGATGGGAAAGGCTATAAAGCTATTTCAAAGCTCTTCATAGTACCAATTTCCACTGTACGTTGCATCATCAAGAAGTACATGTACATGTATAAGAATTTCAGTACTGTGAAAAACATCAACAAGCGTGGACGGAAGCCGGACATGTCTCCTCGGCTGGTTAGGAAAGTGTGCCGCGAGGCCCTTTCCAACCCCAGAACAATCAAGGTACTTCAGGAAAACCTGGGTGAGATGGGCACCAAGGTTTCAACACAGACAATCCACTACACACTGCACAAGGAAGGGCTACATGGGTGTCGTCCAAGAAAGACCCCTCTCCTCACAGGCATCGAAATGCTCGACCAACATTTGCCAGGGGACACTGAGACAAGAATAAAAGTTTCTAGGCATCAGTTCTATGGTCAGACGAGACGAAAATGGCGCTGTTTGGACACATGGCTGTTTCCTTCGTTTGGCACAAGAAAGGTGAAACATTCAACCCAAAGACCGCTATGCCCACTTTGAAGTTTTGACTTGGAAGCATCATGTTGTGGGGATGTTTCTCTGCAAGTGGGCCTAGCAATCTCGTAAAAGTGGAAGGAATTATGAAGAAGTAGTACATCAAGGTTCTGCAGGACAATGTCAAGCAGTCTGCAGAAAATCTCCATCTTAGCCTCAACTGGACATACATGTAACGTACCAACAGGACAATGATCCTAAACATATGGCAACGGCAGTCAAGAAATTGTTCCAGGATTAACAACATGGAGGTGCTACCATGGCCAAGCCAAAGCCCAGGCATGAAACTCATCAAAAACCTGTGGAAAACCCTAAAGTCTAATGTGCATGCCGCAGGTCCCCCAACCAGAAAAAGCTGAAGGTCTTCGCCACGGTAGAATGGGCCAAGATTGCCATGGAGCTGTGTCAAACCCTCATGAACAGCAACACAAAGTGCCTGGATGCTGCAATCAAGAATAAGGGCTCATAGGTAAAGGGTATGAATAATTCTGAACATGTAAGAATTTAAACAATATTGCATTCTCTGTTAGGCAAATGAGATAAAACCAAGGCCGTTTATACCTGACAGCTTAAAGTATTCAAATATGGCCCAAATATTATATGATCACCTTTCATTCCTTAGAAAAATAAAAAAACCTAAAATTTGTAAGTGATATGAATAATTTTGTTGTTAATTTTATACATGTATTTACAAAATGTGACATATCTAAGTTGAAACTCATTCTAACACCAAACTTGCAATGCAGACAAAATTTTGTGGTTCTCTGCAGTGACAAACTGCATAAGGCTGACCCACGACAAGTATATGGCTGTTAGATCTCTTTGTCTCTGGTCTTCTGTAGATTACTCTTGGTGATGCCAGGAAAATTTCCAGATGAAGTACTAGCAGCTTGAAAAAAAGTCAAAGGTGGACCCTAAAATTTCTATTGTAAATACTGTACATCTTCTTCCAGTGATGTGCTAACTTCATACTTGAAGACTCAGGCAGACTGAAATGAGTGGCAGTTACAGTTTTAGAGGTGGGGGGTAAACCCCTGAGGAATATTCTGGGTAAAACTCATGTAATCAAGTACGGACTGAAAACCCTATCCACATGTGGACCGAGCCAGGAATCGAACCTGGACCACAGAGGTGGAAGGCGAGGAAAGAACAACTACGCCAACCTGACTCTTTTTTGATGAGTTAATAAGATATCAAATCAAAATTGTCTCAGACAACTTGAGTAACAGAATAAATGCTGTTTACTGTGACAAACTTTTTTGTCGCTATGGACTGGCTTTGCAACGTCATGCAACTCCTTGACACCTTTACACATCTGAAGCATCCTTGCCGAATCCTCCCAAATTTTTCACTGTGCAGGAAGCCAATAACACACTCTGATTTCATACTCGTTGTTGCATTGCATTTTTTCACTATGTTGAGGTTTCAGGCGCTCATACCGCACAGTACTGATAAATCCCATTTTTTCTAAGGCTGGGTAAGGGTTGGGCTGTGCTGATTAAATTCTTCGGCACTTGACTTAATATTGACCCCACTTCAGAGGTGAAGCCTTAGTGCAGCTTAACCTTGAATACTTTAGACGACAACATAGAAATTGTCTGGAGTGTTTCTGATTTGCGTAAGCACCGAAATCCATCCCAATTCCTTCAGGGCTTTGTTCAGTCTCTCCAGCGTGGCCTCTATTCCCTGTTGTTGCCTCCACAGGTCCAAGGTGTGAAAAACCTGGTGCTGAAGGTTATCAGGTGCGCCGGCCTTTATTTCTACCAGCTGAGCCTTTGTGAGTCCCAGCTTGTGGCCAAGCTCAGGGTACTGCTGTCCAATCAGGGTAGAGATGGTCAGGATCTTGCGGTCACAGATCACGCCTGAAAGTAAGGTAAATTTGACATTAATCAAGAACAATGTTGAGTGCAGAAAGTCAGAATGAAGGCATTCTGATAAAAATATTGTATGAGTATACTGAATTACTGCAAATAATAAATACAAATGAGAAATTAAGCATAAAATGAAATAACTAACCAGTTATGTTAATGCAACAAACTCAATGATGCAAAGTCTTGATTTGTGAGAAATTTTACAACTATCTGGTCGAATGCACGCTGAGTATTTCACCCTGCAAACTACTGGTGGTTGTGTAAATACTTGACAGAATTTTCCAGATGTTCTACATTATATTGGACTCCACAAATTGCCTTTTTTAACACATTTGTACAAGGTCGGCCGATAGTAGAGTCCCAGCAGCTTCCATAACATGTACATGTACAAGTATGTAAATGTACATGTGTTTTTTCTTCCATTAAATTCATTTAAGCCAAAATAGCATGTACCCCGAAATCAAAATTCTCTGAATTCTCCTCCAAAATGGTCCTTTAAATGTCTGATGCACAAGGCTAAAGATTAAATGAGAATTGTAGATTCAAATAATGATAGTAAGAAAAGAGATTATTTCCCTTTCAAAAATAGGAAATTCTCATTAGCGAGCTCAAGTTGCCATCTTCTTAATTCAAACTGTATGCTAATGTAACTGAAGATGATATCAAGATGGAGCAGCAGAGCTGGCAGACCATTCACAAAAAAGCATGCCGGTTTGGCACAACTGCCAGTTTGACGAGTGTTTCCTGAGTGAAGCACATTTAGTAGCTTCCCATGATCACATTGAATAGCACACTGGATGTTGCGTCACTCAGGAAACAGTTAAGGCAATAGCGTGCTGACGCTGCAGGCTTTTTGTGAATGGTCCACTCACTCGGTACGCAGACGGTCAATCTGGCACGATTTGAACCGCTAATGATGAAGATGGCTACTTCAAGCTTGTCAACAAGAGTGTTTCCGATTTGAAGGGGAAATTTTTCTTTTTTCCCATGTGAGTAAACCTTACTATAATTATTGGGACCTCTGATTCTCATTTAATCCTTAGCTGGGTACATAAGACAGTTTAAGAACCATTTTAGAGGTATATTCAGAGGAATTTGATTCAGGATATGTTCGCTATTTTGGGTGAAATGAATTAATATAAGCAAAAGTACTGGCATATGTAAGGTATGTTGACTTGGTATGTAGAGTCCAAGTTACTTTGACCCGTAAACAGGGCGGGACGTATACTCCATCATATACTGGGCCCTGTCCCGATGGACAGTGATTTCTTTTGAACAAGTTTATTCGGAATGTCCACGGGCATAATCAAACATCCGCTGGATTTTATGAGCTGAAATTGCCCTGGCATGTTCACTACTTATGGGGTAAATTATGCCCAGGTTGCTAATTGCAGAAAACTTGCCTATTCCTTCTTTGGAGGAAAAAATGTTGCCTTCAGTTGGCGTTTTCCCCACGCAGGAGAAATATGACGAATTTTGGCCAGATTTGCACATTACACAGACTCCTTTGTATGGTTTAATGACAGTAGCCTGTACGGAGAGCCTGTCTACATGTAACTTTCAACCAGACTTCAGCACATATTGGAGTTGTGAAGCTTCACCAACATAGTTAAGACAGATCATCAAAATGTCCACACAGCAAAAAATGACAGGTCCACTAGGCCTAATCACTACATCACTTTTTTGCCTGTTATAAAAAGAACACCGATTCGAATGGACAATGGCCTGCAATATCACAGACACTACTAACTCTACTGAGTGGAACGTCAGTCTTCCTCTTTTTTGAATTTTGGACCGATCCCGTCCAACATTTGAAAAAGAGGAATACTTATACAGGCTTTGATCGTTACGGCGGCCACTGCCGCAATGCTCTAGTGAATTGCTGTGATGCCCTTTAAAAATAGCGTGTACCTTTTGGCCACTTGGCCGACGTGCCCCTCTTCAATGATCAGTAGGCCTACATGTATTTAAAGTTGTTTTCAACTGTCAAGTTACCGTTCGCCCTAGCATTTCTGTTAACGGCCGGCAGCTGCACTGAGCACTTGTTTTCACGAGCAGGTTTTTCACATTGATCTCTATTATACTAACATCGCTCAGGGTGCACCCTCGTATATAGGCCAGAAATATGTCCGCCGAGCTCATTAATAAAAGTTGTACACTCAAAATATTCTATATTAGAAAGTCCTGAGAGCCCTTGAACTGAGGAATTGAAGAAATATGAGACTGAACCTCTGGGCCGGACTCAAGGCTTCCAATTCTGAGCAATTTGGATGCAATCAGGTTTGAAAGTGGCACTAGTTAAGCCATTTTGCCGAGAGACGGTTTTTCAAAATGGCTGCTTTTCTGGACAGGGACATTTTTTGTATTTTAGGGGTGGTCTGCTTCTGCTGAAAATTTCTCCAAAATTCATTGGTCAACCCCCCGCAAATTGAAAGGAAAATGAAAGAGGACATGTGGAACATCATTTTTTTGTGCAGCCTGTGAGAGTTGTGAGTATTTTTAAAATATTTGTGAAGTATGGGGATTTATCACTGCTGTCTATGGGAATTTATTTTTAGTGGTGCACCCTCTACAGACAGAATGGTATGGCAACCGTATCAACGTACATGTACTAGAGTTGTAAGACTCCAAAAATGTGGCACCAGACTACTTTTATACATAGACTGGTTACAAGTCGTGGCACAGAATTACACATTCTGCACCGATTGGATTTCGTACCTTGCACATATTGAGACTGAGTCACTATTATTTGGGGGATTGTGGACAGGAGTATGACCCAGTCTATTTTCCTAGCTATTTTACTGGTACATGTATTCACGCAGACACTGGGCATGACAGCGGGCTTCTTTTGGATAAATGTTTGTGACCCAGAGACCAACTTGCTTGAATTACATTGTTTGTGAGTAATTACATTGATTTTCGAAATACAGTGTTGCCTTTATGGCATCATGAAATAATATGAAGTGGTTTATATAAATCTAAATTACCTGGATCGCTGAACGCTTGTGGCCGAGTGGATAATGTGGAAGGTTTTGAACCACTGGTGTGTGAGTTCGAATTAGCGCTGGATCATTTTATTTTTTTAAGCCTAACTTTCATGTTTTATACCATAATTTTTTTTGTTAGTTTTTAATTGTATCGGCCTAAGCAGGAATCTTTTTTCTTTTCTCACCGGAGGCTTTGGAGGATTATTTTAAAGTGAAATAATGTCCGAAATCTGCACTTGGTTGGTGTGGTGCGCTTGCGCTGTTGCAGTGCCGTAACCATAGAAAATGGGAGATGCGTTACGGCTGCCGTAACAATAGCCACGGCGAAAATAATAAGACACAGCACCAAATGGTTAATTAAAAGCTAGTACAGTATAATTTATTTTTATTTTTACAATTCAAGCAGACTGCTCAGCTTGCATGTGAACAGAAACAATGAAAATTGCAGGTAAAAAGTTAAACACCATGTTGAAAATGAAATCGAAGGAAAGTCTGTTGAAGTCACCAACAAGCATAAGTAAAAATTTCAAAGCGGCCTTGGTGTCCTTCATTTGTTCTTGGTGCTCTTTGGTTTTTAGGAGCATTCAAGGCCAAGTGGCCTTGAACCTCTGAAGCTTAAGGTTGAAGCCTATAGGCTGTAGTAATAATTAGGCCACTAACACTACTACTAGTACTACTACTACTAGAGCGACACAGACACTTACCATTCACATCGTAAATGGAAGCACACGTGCGTGGCATCTCGCGCTCAGTTTATCTGTTGCAGACGGTCGTGGTGATGGCAATATACATACACTATAATAATAATTAACACGTCCTTCTGTGCGCCACAAATATCAGTTACATTGCATAAAACGTGCAATGATCAAATTAACCTAGTGTGGTTCAACAACTTGTTTTTGACACAGACAGACAGGCAGGTGGCATGCCAACGCTATCGATCAATATTGCGCCCTCAAGAGTTTGGTCGTGAGTTGTTCGTGTCAACCTGCGCGTTTCCTTCATTAGGCCTACCCCCCGGTCGTGTTGAATACGAAAATGACGCGACTGGCTATTCAGGGTGAAGTGCAATAATTCAACTCAAGCCCCATTGAAAATAGTGGAATATCAGTATTGTTCAGGGCCCAATAACATGTATAGCAACATCCCTGAGGTATCTGAAACACACGTTAATTAAATTATTGTAAGGTCCCTACTTTTTGAAAGTTGTCATTTTTCTGTGGGTTAAACTGATTACATTTTGAGTTAATCCCACAACCCCCCCCCCCGAAAGTGTTTTTTCCTAAAAGAAAAGAAACTTACATCAATGGATTGAGAGACATACCAGGATTGCCAGATTTGGACAATTTTCAGGTCTTTTATGATGCAATATAGTGTTGCGCACCCGCAAATCTTGGAATTCTAGCGCCCCCTAGTTTTACTCGTTCTCGGTCCTTGCATTTCTCAGGGTCTCTTATTTAGCTCAGCTATGCCTTATGGACATGTAGCAGAGACGCTAATTTTGTATTAAGTTATTCATGCTGTACTGGCGTGATGGCGTGATCCTTCACTCCTTTATCCTTGTGTTTTCTCTGCTCAGTTTTGGCATGTCGAAATTCCCCTCCATGTGGCTGCGTGGTTGGGCGTGGTAAGGTTCCCTGAAATGCTAATGTCCAGAAACCTCAAACTTTGTAACTGTCAATCATTCGCCACAGATGACCGGGTAAGCACTTTCACGCACCCGGCTCTACACTTCGTACACGTGACTTCTTATTCTGTATTTTACCTTTTTACACACGACCCTTAGATTCTTGCGCACGACTTTAGCAGGAAGTCATGTGACCCTTTGAGATGGAAGATTTTCATTGGTTGAGCTGTTCAGCGACGCTCATATTTTATTAATTCCTAAGCCTCTAGAATCCTATAAATAGAGCAGATTTTCCTTAGCTCGTCGGTCAGGTGCGGCGGACCAAACCCTTATTGCGAGAGCGGAACCCAACGTAGTGCGGCGGTTGGACCCTTACCGAGAGAAGTGCGATAATAACCATTCTTATGGCGAAGAAATGTAACCATATGAATGGCCAGCTAGCTTAGCTTGGACCGATGCGAGAGCGGTACGAATTAGCCCAGGGTGCTAGTGAGAGTCGTAGCGGCCCGTCACCGCTACGTCCGAACCGATTGCCGGGCGAGACACCCTCGTGTCGCTCGCCACCCATGTCCTGCTAACTAGCCCAGTCCTCCCCGTCTCTACGCTGAGCCAATAGTACACAGTGCGGCGACTTTATCATTGCGCTCATCACATTGCGGTCTGAGCGGCAGTGCGGTCGGTACATACCGGCGCTGGCCCCGTCCAGCCCTTGTTAGTCACCGTGGTGGTCCGGGACAGCTCCCACCACGGCCCGGCCTGATGAATGTAGCCTAGCTGTGCGATGCTACACACACGTACCGTACCCACTCCGTCTGACTTGCATTTCCAATGGTCCTGCCAAACCGTAGTTTAGTTACACTCATACACAACTTCGCCTCTCTATAACTTTGCCTTTTGTGTGTTGTGTTATGTTAAGATACACCTGTCTTCAAACCCAAATTGAACTTTGATGAAGAGAAGTGAGAGCAATAAACCAACCATACAGTTTGACTGTCACCCAAACCCCTTTGTTTCACGTCCACCCTTTAATAAATTGTTGACCCCAAATATCACATCCCGTAGACACTAATGAAGTCCATGCTACCATCGACTTGATATTTAGGGAACGCAACAATATGAAGCCATCTTTACGCGTGGGAACAGGATTATTAATGTCAGACGAAGCGGGAATTCCAGAGAAACAGCGAGCTGCAGGCTAACAACTTTTACATTCTTTCCCAGATATTTTCCTAACTAAAAAAAATATGGATATGACAATTACATCAGAGGATACAAGGACATTCGCTTTGGCAGATGCCACCAAGATTGCTTGATTTGGAAAATTGTCAGCTCTTTTATGATCCAGTATATGGAGCCATCTTTGCGTGGGAACAGGACCAATATTGTCCAGAGGAAGCGGAAATTCCAGAAAAACAGCAAGCAGACTTTAAAAAAAATACGGATATGAAACTTATATGAATGGATAGAGGGCAAATTGTCCTTTCAGATGCAAAAAAGATTGCCAGATTTGGACAACTGTCAGGTTTTTTATGATGCAATATATGGAGCCCTCTTTGCTCGGGAATGTGTAGACGAACCGCTAATTCCAAAAAAACAGCGAGAAGCAGGATCATATATCTTCTATCTTCTGTCAAGAATATTTTCCTAAATAAAACAAACATGGATATGAAAGTTACATGAATGGATAGCAAGACATTTGTCCTTTCAGATGCTACCAAGATTGCCAGATTTGAACATTTTTCAGGTGTTTGATGATCCAGTATAAGGAGCCCTCTTTGCCTGGGAACAGGACCAATAATGTGCAGACGAAGTGGGAATTCCAGAAAAACAGCGAGCAGCAGTATGGAAACTTCTGCCTTCTTTCCCAAATATTTTCCTAAATAAAACCAACATGGACATGAAACATACATCAATTAATAGAGGGACACTCGCCCTTTCAGATGCCTCCACGACTGCGAGATTTGGACATGTTTAAGGTCTTTTATAGTGCAATACATGTAGTCATCTTTGCGCGGGAAAATGACCGATAATGTACATACGAGGCGGAAATTAAAGAAAAACAGCAAGCAGAAGCATAGTAACTTTTGCCTCCTTTTTGTCTTCTTTAACGGGACCCAGTATAGATCAGACTACGTCAGAATTGCGCAAAAAATAGGAGGCAGTTGGACAACACCTTGCACCTTTCTTTTCCAGATATTTCCCTAACTGCTGCAAATATGGAAAAGAATCTTTTATGAATAGATAGACGAATATGTGCCCTTTCACATTTAGATTTAGATAAATTTTACACCTTTAATTCTCCAATATATGAAGCATTCTCTGTACGAGAATGGGACCCGGTAAAGAGCAAACTAAATCAGAATTACACAAAAATAAGAGGCAGTTGATAAAAAACTCGCACTTCCTTTTGCAGATATTCCTCTAACTACTGCAAATATGATTATGAAACTTAAATCAATAGATAGAGGAAAATATGCCCTTTCTGATGACACCACGATTGCAAGTTTCAGGCACGTTTTAAACCAATTATGCTCGATTATATGAAGTATTCTCGGTCCCAGGGGAAGACCCGTTTGGCCCTGACTACTTTAGAGTTACACAAAAATATGAGGTAGTTGGACATGTACTCCCACTTCCTTTTGCAGATATTTCCCCAACTACTGCAAGTATGGATATGAACTTATGTGAATAGATAGACCAACATGTGCCCTTTCAGATGACACCAAGATTGCCAGATTTAGATAATTTTTAGACCTTTTATGCTCGAAGATAGGAAGCATTCTTTGTGCGGGAAAAGGACCGCTATAACGAAAAGTCAGTATTACTCAAAATAGGAGGCAGTTGGACAAGAACCCGCACTTACTTTTGCGGATGTTTTCCTAGCTACAGCACATATAGATATGAAACATATATGAATAGATTGACGAACAAGTGACCTTTTAGATGACACCAAGATTGCCAGATTTAGATAATTTTTAAACCTTTTGTGCTCGAATATATGAAGTATTGTCAGTACGGGAAAACGACCGGGAAAGCGCCAAGTCAGAATTACTCGAAAATAGGAAGCAGTTGGACAAGAACCCACACTTCCTTTTGCAGATATTTTCGTAACTCCTTCAAATATGGATATGAAACTTATATGAATAGATAGGAACATGTGCTCTTTTAGACGAAACCAAGATTGATAGATTTGGATACTTTTTCGACCTTTTATGCTCAAATATATGAAGCATTCTCACTTTTGGAAACGACAGCTATAGCGCAAAGTCAGAATTTCTCAAAAGTAGGAAGCAGATGGACAAGAACCCGCACTTCCTTTTGCAGATATTTCCCCAACTACTGCAAATATGGATATGAAACTTATATGAATAGATAGAAGAACATGTGCCCTTTCAGAGGACAACAAGACTGCAAAGTAGGAAGCAGTTGGACAGGAACCCGCACGTCCTTTTGCAGATATTTTCGTAACTACCTCAAATATGGATATGAAACTTATATGATTAGATAGAGCAACTTGTGCCCTTTCAGAGAACACCAAGATTGCCAGATTTTAATAATTTGTAGACGTTTTACACTCCAATATATGAAGCATTCTCTTTACGGGAAAACGACCGCTATAGCGCAAAGTCAGAAATACTCGAAAATAGGAGGCCGTTGGACAAGAACCTGCACTTCCTTTTGCAGATATTTTCGTAACTACCTCAAATATGGATATGAAACTTATATGATTAGATAGAGCAACATGTGCCCTTTCAGATAACACCAAGATTGCCAGATTTAGATACTTTTTAGACCCTTTATGCTCGAATATATGAAGAATTCTCTCTACGGGAAAACGACTGCTGTAGCGTAGATAACACAGAGATTGCCAGATTTTGATAATTTTTAGACCTTTTACACTCCAATATATGAAGCATTCTCTGTACTGGAAAGGGACCGCTACCGTGCAAAGTCAGAAATACTCGAAAATAGGAGGCCGTTGGACAAGAACCTGCACTTCCTTTTGCAGATATGCAAATATAGATATGAAACTTATACGAATAGATAGAGCAACATGTGCCCTTTAAGATAACACCAAGATTGCCAGATTGTGATAATTTTTACACCTTTTACACTCCAATATATCAAGCATTCTCTGTACGGGAATAGGACCGCTACAGCGCAAAGTCAGAAATACTCGAAAATATGAGTCCTTTGGACAAGAGCAAGCACTTCCTTTTGCAGATATTTCCCCAACTACTGCAAATATGAATATGAAACTTATATGAATAGATAGAGCAACATGTGCCCTTTCAGATAACACCAAGATTGCCAGATTTTGATAATTTTAGACCTTTTACACTTCAATGTATCAAGCATTCTCTGTACGGGAAAAGGACCGCTACAGCGCCAAGTCAGAATTACTCGAAAATAGAAAGCAGTTGGACAAGAACCTGCACTTCCTTTTGCAGATATTTCCCCAACTACTGAAAAATATACATATGAAACTTATATGAATAGATAGAGGAACATGTGCCCTTTTAGATGAAATAAATATTGCGAGATTTAGATAATTTTTTGGCCTTTTACCCTCCATCAAGCATTCTCTGTACGGGAAAAGGACCACTACACCGCAACGTCTGAAATACTCGAAAATGGGAGGCCGTTGGATAAGAACCCGCACTTCCTTTTGCAGATATTTCCCCAACTACTGAAAAGTATAGATATGAAACATATATGATTAGATAGAGGGGCATGTGCCCTTTTAGATGAAATAAATATTGCAAGATTTAGATAATTTTTTGGCCTTTCATGCTCGAATATATGAAGCATTCTGTCTACGGGAAAACGACTGCTACAGCGTAAAGTCAGAATTACTCGAAAATAGGAGGCAGTTGGACAAGAACCTGCACTTCCTTTTGCACATTTTTTCGTAACTACTGCAAATATAGATATGAAACTTATATGAATAGATAGAGCAACATGTGCCCTTTTAGATGAAATAAAGATTGCCAGATTTAGATACTTTTTAGACCTTTTACCCTCCATCAAGCATTCTCTGTACGGGAAAAGGACAGCTACAGCGCAAAGTCAGAATTACGCAAGAGTAGGAAGCAGTTGGACAAGAACCCGCACTTCCTTTTACAGATATTTTTGTAACTACCTGAGATATGGATATGAAACTTATTTGAAAATATAGAGGAACATGTGCCCTTTTAGACGAAACCAAGATTGCCAGATTTAGATACTTTTTAGAGCCTTTACCCTCCATCAAGCATTCTCTGTACGGGAAAAGGACCGCTATAGATCAAAGTAAGAATCTCGTAAAAGTAGGAAGCAGTTGGAGGATGCAGAACCCGCACTTCCTTTTAAAGATATTTTCGTAACTACTTCAAATATGGATATGAAACTTATATGAATAAATAGAGGAACATATGCCCTTTTAGAGAACACCAAGATTGCCAGATTTAGATAAATGTTAGACCTTTTATGCTCGAATATATGAAGCATTCTCTGTACGGGAAAACGACTGCTATAGCGCAAAGTCAGAATGACGCAAAAGTAGGAAGCAGTTGGACCGGAACCCGCACTTCCTTTAGAAGATATTTTCGTAAATACTTTAAATATGGATATGAAACTTATATGAAAAGATAGAATAACATGTGCCCTTTCAGATAACACCAAGATTGCCAGATTGAGATAATTGTTAGACCTTTTATGCTCTCATATATGAAGCATTCTCTCTACGGGAAAACGACTGCTGTAGCGCCAAGTCAGAATTACACAAAAGTAGGAAGCAGTCGAACAGGAACCCGCACTTCATTTTGCAGATATTTTTCCAACTACTGCAAATATAGATATGAAACTTATATGAAAAGATAGAAGAACATGTGTGCTTTTAAACGAAACCAAGATTGCCAAATTTCGATACCTTTTAGACCTTTTACCCTCCATCAAGCATTCTCTGTACGGGAAAAGGACCGCTATAGCGCTAAGTCAGAATTACGCAAAAGTAGGAAGCAGTTGGACAAGAACCCGCACTTCCTTTTGCAGATATTTTCGTAACTACTTCAAATATGGATATGAAACGTGTATGAATAGATAGAGGAACATTTGCCCTTTCAGATTACACCACGATTGCCAGATTTAGATAATTTTTAGACCTTTTATGCTCGAATATATGAAACATTCTCTCTACGGGAAAACGATTGCTGTAGCGGAAAGTCAGAATTACGCAAAAGTAGGAAGCAGTTGGACAAGAACCCGCACTTCCTTTTGCAGATATTTTCGTAACTACCTCAAATATGGATATGAAACATAAATGAATAGATAGAGGAACATGTGCCCTCTTTAGATGAAATAAAGATTGCGAGATCTAGATAATTTTTAGACCTTTTATGCTCGAATATATGAAGCATTCTCTGTACAGGAAAACGACTGCTGTAGTGCAAAGTCAGACTTACGCAAAAGTAGCAAGCAGTTGGACAGGAACCTGCACTTCCTTTTGAGAATAATTTCGTAACTACTTAAAAATGGATATGGAACTTATATGATTAGATAGAGAAACATTTGCCCTTTTAGATGAAATAAAGATTGCCTGAGTTAGATACTTTTTAGACCTTTTATGCTCGAATATATGAAGCATTCTCTGTACAGGAAAACGACTGCTGTAGTGCAAAGTCAGAATTACGCAAAAGTAGGAAGCAGTTGGACAGGAACCCGCACTTCCTTTTGAAGATATTTTCGTAACTACTTCAAATATGGATATGAAACTTATATGAATAGATAGAGGAACATGTGCCCTTTCAGATAACACCAAGATTGCCAGATTTAGATACTTTTTAGACCTTTTATGCTCGAATATATGAAGCATTCTCTCTACGGGAAAACGACTGCTGTAGCGCAAAGTCAGAATTACGCAAAAAGAGGAAGCAAATGGACAAAAACCCGCACTTCCTTTTGCAGATATTTTCCTAACTACTGAAAACATAGATATGAAACTTATATGAATAGATAGAGGAACATGTGCCCTTTTAGAGAAAATTAAGATCGCCAGATTTCGATACTTCTTAGATCTTTTATGCTCGAATATATGAAGCATTCTCTCTACGGGAAAACCACTGCTGCAGCGCAAAGTCAGAATTATTCGAAAATAGGAGGCAGTTGGACAAGAACCCGCACATGCTTTTGGAGATAGGCCTATTTGCCCAACTACTGCAAATATAGATATGAAACTTATATGATTAAATACGGGAACATATGCCCTTTTAGATGACACCTAGATGGCCCGATTAGGTACTTTTTAGACCTTTTATGCTCGAATATATGAAGCATTCTCTCTACGGGAAAACGACTGCTGTAGCGCTAAGTGAGAATTACGCAAAAGTAGGAAGCAGTTGGACAAGAACCCGCACTTCCTTTTGCAGATATTTTCGTAACTACTTCAAATATGGATATGAAACTTATATGAATAGATAGAGGAACATGTGCCCTTTCAGATAACACCAAGATTGCCAGATTTAGATAATTTTTAGACCTTTTATGCTCGAATATATGAAGCATTCTCTGTACGGGAAAACGACTGCTGTAGCGCAAAGTCAGAATTACGCAAAAGTAGGAAGCAGTTGGACAGGAACCCGCACTTCCTTTTGCAGATATTTTCGTAACTACTTCAAATATGGATATGAAACTTATGTGAATAGATAGAGGAACATATGCCCTTTCAGATAACACCAAGATTGCCAGATTTAGATAATTGTTAGACCTTTTATGCTCGAATATATGAAGCATTCTCTGTACAGGAAAACGACTTCTGTAGCGCAAAGTCAGAATTATGCAAAAGTAGGAAGCAGTTGGACACGAACCCGCACTTCCTTTTGAAGATATTATCGTAACTACTTCAAATATGGATATGAAACTTATATGAATAGATAGAGGAACATGAGCCCTTTCCGATAACACCACGATTGCCAGATTTAGATAATTTTTAGACCTTTTATGCTCGAATATATGAAGCATTCTCTGTACGGGAAAACGACTTCTGTAGCGCAAAGTCAGAATTACGCAAAAGTAGGAAGCAGTTGAACAGGAACCCGCACTTCATTTTGCAGATATTTTTCCAACTACTGCAAATATAGATATGAAACTTATATGAAAAGATAGAGGAACATGTGTCCTTTTAAACGAAACCAAGATTGCCAAAATTCGATACTTGTTAGACCTTTTACCCTCCATCAAGCATTCTTTGTACTGGAAAAGGACCGCTATAGCGCTAAGTCAGAATTACGCAAAAGTAGGAAGCAGTTGGACAAGAACCCGCACTTCCTTTTGAAAATATTTTCGTAACTACCTCAAAAATGGATATGAAACTTATATGATTAGATAGAGGAACATGTGCCCTTTCAGATAACACCAAGATTGCCAGGTTTTGATAATTTTTAGACCTTTTACACTCCAATATATCAAGCATTCTCTGTACTGGAAAGGACCGCTACAGCACAAAGTCAGGATTACTCGAAAATAAGACGCAGTTGGACAAGAACCCACACTTCATTTTGCAGATATTTCCCCAACTACTGCAAATATAGATATGAAACTTATATGAATAGATTCAGGAACATGTGCCCTTTTAGACGAAACCAAGATTGTCAGATTTAGAAACTTTTTAGACCTTTTAAGCTCGAATATATGAAGCATTCTCTGCAAGGGAAAACGACCGCTATAGCGCAAAGTCAGAATTACGCAAAAGTAGGAAGCAGTTGGACAGGAACCCGCACTTCCTTTTGAAGATATTTTCGGAACTACTTCAAATATGGATATGAAACTTAAATGAATAGATAGAAGCAACATGTGCCCTTTCAGATAACACCAAGATTGCCAGATTGAGATAATTTTTAGACCTTCTACACTCCAATATATCAAGCATTCTCTGTACGGGGAAAGGACTGCTACAGCACAAAGTCAGGATTACTCGAAAATAAGACGCAGTTGTACAAGAACCCACACTTCATTTGGAGATTTTTCCCCAACTACTGCATAATATAGATATGAAACTTATATGAATAGATGAAAGAACATGTGCCCTTTTAGACGAAACCAAGATTGCCAGATTGAGATAATTTTTAGACCTTTTACACTCCAATATATCAAGCATTCTCTGTACGGGGGAAAACGACCGCTATAGCGCAAAGTCAGAATTACGCAAAAGTAAGAAGCAAATGGACAAAAACCCGCACTTTCTTTTGCAGATATTCCCCAACTACTTCAAATATGGATATGAAACTTATATGAATAGATAGAGGAACATGTGCCCTTTTAGACGAAACCGAGATTGCCATATTTAGATACTTTTTAGACATTTTACCCTCCATCAAGCATTCTCTGTACGGGAAAAGGACCGCTATAGCGCTAATTTAGAATTACGCAAAAGTAGGAAGCAGTTGGACAAGAACCCACACTTCCTTTTAAAGATATTTTCGTAACTACTTCAAATATGGATATGAAACTTATATGAATAAACAGAGAGACATGTGCTCTTTCAGATAACACCAAGATTGCCAGATTTAGATAAGTTTTCGACCTTTTATGCTCGAATATATGAAGCATTCTCTCTACGGGAAAACGACTGCTGTAGCGCAAAGTCAGAATTACGCAAAAGTAGAAAGCAGTTGGACAAGAACCCGCACTTCCTTTTGAAGATATTTTCGTAACTACTTCAAAAATGGATATGAAACTTATATGATTAGATAGAGGAACATGTGCCCTTTCAGATAACACCAAGATTGCCAGGTTTTGATAATTTTTAGACCATTTACACTCCAATATATCAAGCATTCTCTGTACGGGAAAGGACCGCTAAAGCACAAAGTCAGAATTACGCAAAAGTAGGAAGCAGTTGGACAGGAACCCGCACTTCCTTTTGAAGACATTTTCGAAACTACCTCAAATATGGATATGAAACTTAAATGAATAGATAGAGCAACATGTGCCCTTTTAGATGAAATAAAGATTGTGAGATTTAGATAATTTGTAGACCTTTTAAGCTCGAATATATGAAGCATTCTCTGCACGGGAAAACGACTGCTATAGCGCAAATACAAAATTACGCAAAAGTAGGAAGCAGTTGGACAAGAACCAGCACTTCCTTTTGAAGATATTTCCCCAACTACTGCAAATACAGATATGAAACTTATATGAATAGATAGGAACAACATATGCCCTTTTAGACATAACCAAGATTGCCAGATTTAGATACTTTTTAGACCTTTTACCCTCCACCAAGCATTCTCTGTACGGGAAAAGGACCGCTATAGCGCTAATTTAGAATTACGCAAAAGTAGGAAGCAGTTGGACAAGAACCCCCACTTCCTTTTAAAGATATTTTCGTAACTACTTCAAATATGGATATGAAAACTTATATGAATAAAAAGTGAAACTTGTGCTCTTTCAGATAACACCAAGATTGCCAGATTTAGATAAGTTTTCGACCTTTTATTCTCGAATATATGAAGCAGTCTCTCTACGGGAAAACGACTGCTGTAGCGCAAAGTCAGAATTACGCAAAAGTAGGAAGCAGTTGGACAAGAACCCGCACTTCCTTTTGAAGATATTTTCGTAACTACCTCAAAAATGGATATGAAACTTATATGATTAGATAGAGGAACATGTGCCCTTTCAGATAACACCAAGATTGCCAGGTTTTGATAATTTTTAGACCTTTTACACTCCAATATATCAAGCATTCTCTGTACGGGAAAGGACCGCTACAGCACAAAGTCAGGATTACTCGAAAATAAGACGCAGTTGGACAAGAACCCACACTTCATTTTGCAGATATTTCCCCAACTACTGCAAATATAGATATGAAACTTATATGAATAGATGCAGGAACATGTGCCCTTTTAGACGAAACCAAGATTGTCAGATTTAGAAACTTTTTAGACCTTTTAAGCTCGAATATATGAAGCATTCTCTGCAAGGGAAAACGACCGCTATAGCGCAAAGTCAGAATTACGCAAAAGTAGGAAGCAGTTGGACAGGAACCCGCACTTCCTTTTGAAGATATTTTCGGAACTACTTCAAATATGGATATGAAACTTAAATGAATAGATAGGAGCAACATGTGCCCTTTCAGATAACACCAAGATTGCCAGATTGAGATAATTTTTAGACCTTCTACACTCCAATATATCAAGCATTCTCTGTACGGGGAAAGGACTGCTACAGCACAAAGTCAGGATTACTCGAAAATAAGACGCAGTTGGACAGGAACCCACACTTCATTTGGAGATTTTTCCCCAACTACTGCATAATACAGATATGAAACTTATATGAATAGATGAAAGAACATGTGCCCTTTTAGACGAAACCAAGATTGTCAGATTTAGAAACTTTTTGGACCTTTTAAGCTCGAATATATGAAGCATTCTCTGCAAGGGAAAACGACCGCTATAGCGCAAAGTCAGAATTACGCAAAAGTAAGAAGCAAATGGACAAAAACCCGCACTTTCTTTTGCAGATATTCCCCAACTACTTCAAATATGGATATGAAACTTATATGAATAGATAGAGGAACATGTGCCCTTTAGACGAAACCCGAGATTGCCATATTTAGATACTTTTTAGACATTTTACCCTCCATCAAGCATTCTCTGTACGGGAAAAGGACCGCTATAACGCTAAAGTAAGAATCTCGCAAAAGTAGGATGCAGTTGGAGGATGCAGAACCCGCACTCCCTTTTAGAGGACATTTTCCTAACTACTTCCAATTATGGATATGAAACTTATATGAATAGATAGAGGAACATGTGCCCTTTCAGATAACACCAAGATTGCCAGGTTTTGATAATTTTTAGACCTTTTACACTCCAATATATCAAGCATTCTCTGTACGGGAAAGGACCGCTACAGCACAAAGTCAGGATTACTCGAAAATAAGACGCAGTTGGACAAGAACCCACACTTCATTTGGAGATATTTCCCAACTACTGCAAATATAGATATGAAACTTATATGAATAGATTCAGGAACATGTGCCCTTTTAGACGAAACCAAGATTGTCAGATTTAGAAACTTTTTAGACCTTTTAAGCTCGAATATATGAAGCTTTCTCTGCAAGGGAAAACGACCGCTATAGCGCAAAGTCAGAATTACGCAAAAGTAAGAAGCACTTGGACAAGAACCCGCACTTCCTTTTGAAGATAATTTACGTAACTACGTCAAATATAGATATGAAACTTATATGAAAAGATAGAGGAACATGTGCCCTTTTAGATGAAACCCAGATTGCCAGATTTAGATACTTTTTAGACCTTTTATGCTCGAATATATGAAGCATTCTCTCTATGGGAAAACGACAGCTGTAGCGCAAAGTCAGAATTACGCAGAAGAAGGAAGCAGTTGGACAAGAACCCGCACTTCCTTTGCAGATATTTTCGGAACTACTTCAACTATGGATATGAAACTTATATGAATAGATAGAGCAACATGTGCCCTTTTGGCTAACACCACGATTGCCAGATTTAGAAAATTCTCAGACCCCTTTGTGCTCCAATATACCAAGCATTCTCTGCACGGGAAAACGACAACTACGGCGCAAAGTCAGAATTACAGAAAAGTAAGAAGCAAATGGACAAAAACCGGCACTTTCTTTTGCAGATATTCCCCAACTACTTCAAATATGGAATAGAAACTTATATGAATAGATAGAGGAACATATGCCCTTTTAGACGAAACCGAGATTGCCATATTTAGATACTTTTTAGACATTTTACCCTCCATCAAGCATTCTCTGTACGGGAAAAGGACCGCTATAGCGCAAATTTAGAATTACGCAAAAGTAGGAAGCAGTTGGACAAGAACGCACACTTCCTTTTAAAGATATTTTCGTAACTACTTCAAATATGGATATGAAACTTATATGAATAAACAGAGAGACATGTGCTCTTTCAGATAACACCAAGATTACCAGATTTAGATAATTGTTAGACCTTTTATGCTCGAAAATATGAAGCTTTCTCTGTACGGGAAAACGACTGCTGTAGCGCAAAGTCAAAATTACGCAAAAGTGGGAAGCAGTTGGACAAGAACCCGCACTTCCTTTTGAGAATATTTTCGTAACCACTTCAAAAATGGATATGAAACTTATATAAATAGATAGAGGAACATGTGCCCTCTCAGATAACACCCAGATTGCAAGATTTAGATACTTTTTGGACCTTTTACCCTCCATGAAGCATTCTCTGTACGGGAAAAGGACCGCTATAGCGCTAAGTCAGAATTACGCAAAAGTAGGAAGCAGTTGGACAAGAACCCGCACTTCCTTTGAAGACATTTTCGAAACTACCTCAAATATGGATATGAAACTTAAATGAATAGATAGAGCAACATGTGCCCTTTTAGATGAATATAAGATTGTGAGATTTAGATAATTTGTAGACCTTATAAGCTCGAATATATGAAGCATTCTCTGCACGGGAAAACGACTGCTATAGCGCAAATACAAAATTACGCAAAAGTAGGAAGCAGTTGGACAAGAACCAGCACTTCCTTTTGAAGATATTTCCCCCAACTACTGCAAATACAGATATGAAACTTATATGAATAGATAGGAAACAACATATGCCTTTTAGACAAAACCAAGATTGCCAGATTTAGATACTTTTTAGACCTTTTACCCTCCATCAAGCATTCTCTGCAAGGGAAAACGACCGCTATAGCGCTAAGTCAGAATTACGCAAAAGTAAGAAGCAAATGGACAAAAACCCGCACTTTCTTTTGCAGATATTCCCCAACTACTTCAAATATGGATATGAAACTTATATGAATAGATAGAGGAACATGTGCCCTTTTAGACGAAACCGAGATTGCCATATTTAGATACTTTTTAGACATTTTACCCTCCATCAAGCATTCTCTGTACGGGAAAAGGACCGCTATAACGCAAAGTAAGAATCTCGCAAAAGTAGGATGCAGTTGGAGGATGCAGAACCCGCACTCCCTTTTAGAGACATTTTCGTAACTACTTCAAATATGGATATGAAACTTATATGAATAGATAGAGGAACATGTGCCCTTTCAGATAACACCAAGATTGCCAGGTTTTGATAATTTTTAGACCTTTTACACTCCAATATATCAAGCATTCTCTGTACGGGAAAGGACCGCTACAGCACAAAGTCAGGATTACTCGAAAATAAGACGCAGTTGGACAAGAACCCACACTTCATTTGGAGATATTTCCCCAACTACTGCAAATATAGATATGAAACTTATATGAATAGATTCAGGAACATGTGCCCTTTTAGACGAAACCAAGATTGTCAGATTTAGAAACTTTTTAGACCTTTTAAGCTCGAATATATGAAGCTTTCTCTGCAAGGGAAAACGACCGCTATAGCGCAAAGTCAGAATTACGCAAAAGTAAGAAGCACTTGGACAAGAACCCGCACTTCCTTTTGAAGATAATTTACGTAACTACGTCAAATATGGATATGAAACTTATATGAATAAACAGAGAAACATGTGCTCTTTCAGATAACACCAAGATTGCCAGATTTAGATAAGTTTTCGACCTTTTATGCTCGAATATATGAAGCATTCTCTCTACGGGAAAACGACTGCTGTAGCGCAAAGTCAGAATTACGCAAAAGTAGGAAGCAGTTGGACAGGGACCAGCACTTCCTTTTGAAGATATTTTCGGAACTACTTCAAATATGGATATGAAACTTAAATGAATAGATAGGAGCAACATGTGCCCTTTCAGATAACACCAAGATTGCCAGATTGAGATAATTTTTAGACCTTTTACACTCCAATATATCAAGCATTCTCTGTAGGGGAAAACGACCGCTATAGCGCAAAGTCAGAATTACGCAAAAGTAAGAAGCAAATGGACAAAAACCCGCACTTTCTTTTGCAGATATTCCCCAACTACTTCAAATATGGATATGAAACTTATATGAATAGATAGAGGAACATATGCCCTTTTAGACGAAACCGAGATTGCCATATTTAGATACTTTTTAGACATTTTACCCTCCATCAAGCATTCTCTGTACGGGAAAGGGACCGCTATAGCGCTAATTTAGAATTACGCAAAAGTAGGAAGCAGTTGGACAAGAACGCACACTTCCTTTTAAAGATATTTTCGTAACTACTTCAAATATGGATATGAAACTTATATGAATAAACAGAGAGACATGTGCTCTTTCAGATAACACCAAGATTGCCAGATTTAGATAAGTTTTCGACCTTTTATGCTCGAATATATGAAGCATTCTCTCTACGGGAAAACGACTGCTGTAGCGCAAAGTCAGGATTACGCAAAAGTAGGAAGCAGTTGGACAAGAACCCGCACTTCCTTTTGAACATATTTTCGTAACTACTTCAAAAATGGATATGAAACTTATATGATTAGATAGAGGAACATGTGCCCTTTCAGATAACACCAAGATTGCCAGGTTTTGATAATTTTTAGACCATTTACACTCCAATATATCAAGCATTCTCTGTACGGGAAAGGACCGCTAAAGCACAAAGTCAGAATTACGCAAAAGTAGGAAGCAGTTGGACAGGAACCCGCACTTCCTTTTGAAGACATTTTCGAAACTACCTCAAATATGGATATGAAACTTAAATGAATAGATAGAGCAACATGTGCCCTTTTAGATGAAATAAAGATTGTGAGATTTAGATAATTTGTAGACCTTTTAAGCTCGAATATATGAAGCATTCTCTGCACGGGAAAACGACTGCTATAGCGCAAATACAAAATTACGCAAAAGTAGGAAGCAGTTGGACAAGAACCAGCACTTCCTTTTGAAGATATTTCCCCAACTACTGCAAATACAGATATGAAACTTATATGAATAGATAGGAACAACATATGCCCTTTTAGACAAAACCAAGATTGCCAGATTTAGATACTTTTTAGACCTTTTACCCTCCATCAAGCATTCTCTGCAAGGGAAAACGACCGCTATAGCGCTAAGTCAGAATTACGCAAAAGTAAGAAGCAAATGGACAAAAACCCGCACTTTCTTTTGCAGATATTCCCCAACTACTTTAAATATGGATATGAAACTTATATGAATAGATAGAGGAACATGTGCCCTTTTAGACGAAACCGAGATTGCCATATTTAGATACTTTTTAGACATTTTACCCTCCATCAAGCATTCTCTGTACGGGAAAAGGACCGCTATAACGCAAAGTAAGAATCTCGCAAAAGTAGGATGCAGTTGGAGGATGCAGAACCCGCACTCCCTTTTAGAGACATTTCCCCAACTACTGCAAATATAGATATGAAACTTCTATGAATAGATAGAGGAACATGTGCCCTTTCAGATAACACCAAGATTGCCAGATTTTGATAATTTTTAGACCTTCTACAGTCCAATATATCAAGCATTCTCTGTACGGGAAAAGGACCGCTACAGCGCAAAGTCAGGATTACTCGAAAATAAGACGCAGTGCGACAAGAACCCACACTTCATTTTGCAGATATTTCCCCAACTACTGCAAATATAGATATGAAACTTATATAAATAGATGCAAGAACATGTGCCCTTTTAGACAAAACCAAGATTGTCAGATTTAGAAACTTTTTAGACCTTTTATGCTCCAATATATGAAGCATTCTCTGTACGGGAAAACGACTGCTGTAGCGCCAAGTCAGAATTACGCAAAAGTAAGAAGCAGTTGGACAGGAACCCGCACTTCCTTTTGAAGATATTTTCGTAATTACTTCAAATATGGATATGAAACTTAAATGAATAGATAGGAGCAACATGTGCCCTTTCAGATAACACCAAGATTGCCAGGTTTTGATAATTTTTAGACCTTTTACACTCCAATATATCAAGCATTCTCTGTACGGGAAAGGACCGCTACAGCACAAAGTCAGGATTACTCGAAAATAAGACGCAGTTGGACAAGAACCCACACTTCATTTGGAGATTTTTCCCCAACTACTGCATAATATAGATATGAAACTTATATGAATAGATGAAAGAACATGTGCCCTTTTAGACAAAACCAAGATTGTCAGATTTAGAAACTTTTTTGGACCTTTTAAGCTCGAATATATGAAGCTTTCTCTGCAAGGGAAAACGACCGCTATAGCGCAAAGTCAGAATTACGCAAAAGTAAGAAGCAAATGGACAAAAACCCGCACTTTCTTTTGCAGATATTCCCCAACTACTTCAAATATGGATATGAAACTTATATGAATAGATAGAGGAACATGTGCCCTTTTAGACGAAACCGAGATTGCCATATTTAGATACTTTTTAGACATTTTACCCTCCATCAAGCATTCTCTGTACGGGAAAAGGACCGCTATAACGCAAAGTAAGAATCTCGCAAAAGTAGGATGCAGTTGGAGGATGCAGAACCCGCACTCCCTTTTAGAGACATTTTCCTAACTACTTCCAATATGGATATGAAACTTATATGAATAGATAGAGGAACATGTGCCCTTTCAGATAACACCAAGATTGCCAGGTTTTGATAATTTTTAGACCTTTTACACTCCAATATATCAAGCATTCTCTGTACGGGAAAGGACCGCTACAGCACAAAGTCAGGATTACTCGAAAATAAGACGCAGTTGGACAAGAACCCACACTTCATTTTGCAGATATTTCCCCAACTACTGCAAATATAGATATGAAACGTATATGAATAGATGCAGGAACATGTGCCCTTTTAGACGAAACCAAGATTGTCAGATTTAGAAACTTTTTAGACCTTTTAAGCTCGAATATATGAAGCATTCTCTGCAAGGGAAAACGACCGCTATAGCGCAAAGTCAGAATTACGCAAAAGTAGGAAGCAGTTGGACAGGAACCCGCACTTCCTTTTGAAGATATTTTCGGAACTACTTCAAATATGGATATGAAACTTAAATGAATAGATAGGAGCAACATGTGCCCTTTCAGATAACACCAAGATTGCCAGGTTTTGATAATTTTTAGACCCTTTTACACTCCAATATATCAAGCATTCTCTGTACGGGAAAGGACCGCTACAGCACAAAGTCAGGATTACTCGAAAATAAGACGCAGTTGGACAAGAACCCACACTTCATTTGGAGATTTTTCCCCAACTACTGCATAATATAGATATGAAACTTATATGAATAAATGAAAGAACATGTGCCCTTTTAGACGAAACCAAGATTGTCAGATTTAGAAACTTTTTGGACCTTTTAAGCTCGAATATATGAAGCATTCTCTGCAAGGGAAAACGACCGCTATAGCGCAAAGTCAGAATTATGCAAAAGTAAGAAGCAAATGGACAAAAACCCGCACTTTCTTTTGCAGATATTCCCCAACTACTTCAAATATGGATATGAAACTTATATGAATAGATAGAGGAACATGTGCCCTTTTAGACGAAACCGAGATTGCCATATTTAGATACTTTTTAGACATTTTACCCTCCATCAAGCATTCTCTGTACGGGAAAAGGACCGCTATAACGCAAAGTAAGAATCTCGCAAAAGTAGGATGCAGTTGGAGGATGCAGAACCCGCACTCCCTTTTAGAGACATTTTCCTAACTACTTCCAATATGGATATGAAACTTATATGAATAGATAGAGGAACATGTGCCCTTTCAGATAACACCAAGATTGCCAGGTTTTGATAATTTTTAGACCTTTTACACTCCAATATATCAAGCATTCTCTGTACGGGAAAGGACCGCTACAGCACAAAGTCAGGATTACTCGAAAATAAGACGCAGTTGGACAAGAACCCACACTTCATTTGGAGATATTTCCCCAACTACTGCAAATATAGATATGAAACTTATATGAATAGATTCAGGAACATGTGCCCTTTTAGACGAAACCAAGATTGTCAGATTTAGAAACTTTTTAGACCTTTTAAGCTCGAATATATGAAGCTTTCTCTGCAAGGGAAAACGACCGCTATAGCGCAAAGTCAGAATTACGCAAAAGTAAGAAGCACTTGGACAAGAACCCGCACTTCCTTTTGAAGATACTTTACGTAACTACGTCAAATATGGATATGAAACTTATATGAATAAACAGAGAAACATGTGCTCTTTCAGATAACACCAAGATTGCCAGATTTAGATAAGTTTTCGACCTTTTATGCTCGAATATATGAAGCATTCTCTCTACGGGAAAACGACTGCTGTAGCGCAAAGTCAGAATTACGCAAAAGTAGAAAGCAGTTGGACAAGAACCCGCACTTCCTTTTGAAGATATTTTCGTAACTACTTCAAAAATGGATTTGAAACTTATATGATTAGATAGAGGAACATGTGCCCTTTCAGATAACACCAAGATTGCCAGATTGAGATAATTTTTAGACCTTTTACACTCCAATATATCAAGCATTCTCTGTACGGGAAAGGACTGCTACAGCACAAAGTCAGGATTACTCGAAAATAAGACGCAGTTGGACAAGAACCCACACTTCATTTGGAGATTTTTCCCCAACTACTGCATAATATAGATATGAAACTTATATGAATAGATGAAAGAACATGTGCCCTTTTAGACGAAACCAAGATTGTCAGATTTAGAAACTTTTTGGACCTTTTAAGCTCGAATATATGAAGCTTTCTCTGCAAGGGAAAACGACCGCTATAGCGCAAAGTCAGAATTACGCAAAAGTAAGAAGCAAATGGACAAAAACCCGCACTTTCTTTTGCAGATATTCCCCAACTACTTCAAATATGGATATGAAACTTATATGAATAGATAGAGGAACATGTGCCCTTTTAGACGAAACCGAGATTGCCATATTTAGATACTTTTTAGACATTTTACCCTCCATCAAGCATTCTCTGTACGGGAAAAGGACCGCTATAACGCAAAGTAAGAATCTCGCAAAAGTAGGATGCAGTTGGAGGATGCAGAACCCGCACTCCCTTTTAGAGACATTTTCCTAACTACTTCCAATATGGATATGAAACTTATATGAATAGATAGAGGAACATGTGCCCTTTCAGATAACACCAAGATTGCCAGGTTTTGATAATGTTTAGACCTTTTACACTCGAATATATCAAGCATTCTCTGTACGGGGAAAGGACCGCTACAGCACAAAGTCAGGATTACTCGAAAATAAGACGCAGTTGGACAAGAACCCACACTTCCTTTTGCAGAAAATTCCCCAACTACTGCAAATATAGATATGAAACTTATATGAATAGATGCAGGAACATGTGCCCTTTTAGAGAAAACCAAGATTGTCAGATTTAGAAACTTTTTAGACCTTTTAAGCTCGAATATATGAAGCATTCTCTGCAAGGGAAAACGACCGCTATAGCGCAAAGTCAGAATTACGCAGAAGTAGGAAGCAGTTGGACAAAAACCCGCACTTCCTTTTGCAGATATTTCCCCAACAGATAGAGGAACATATGCCCTCTCAGATAACACCAAGATTGCAAGATTTAGATAATTTTTAGACCTTTTATGCTCGAATATATGAATCATTCTCTCAACGGGAAAACGACAGCTGTAGCGCTAAGTCAGAATTACGCAAAAGTAGGAAGCAGTTGGACAAGAACCCGCACTTCCTTTTGAGAATATTTTCGTAACTACTTCAAATATGGATATGAAACTTAAATGAATAGATACAGGAACATGTGCCCTTTTAGATGAAATAAAGATTGCCAGATTTAGATAATTTTTAGGCCTTTTATGCTCGAATATATGAAGCATTCTCTGTACGGGAAAACGACTTCTGTAGCGCAAAGTCAGAATTACGCAAAAGTAGGGAGCAGTTGGACAGGAACCCGCACTTCCTTTTGAAGATATTTTCCAAACTACTGCAAATATAGATATGAAATTTATGTGAATAGATAGAGCATCATGTGCCCCTTCCAAAACCACCCCGTTTGCCAAATTTAGATACTTTTTAGACCTTTTATGCTCGGATATAAGAAGCATTCTCTCTACGGGAAAACGACTGCTGTAGCGCAAAGTCAGAATTACGCAAAAAGAGGACGCAGTTGGACAAGAACCCCCACTTCATTTTGCAGTTATTTCCCGAACTACTGCAAATATAGATAGGAAACTTATATGAATAGATAGGAGCAACATGTGCCCTTTTTTATGAAACCAAGATTGCCAGATTTAGATACTTTTTAGACCTTTTATGCTCGAATATATGAAACAACTCTCTACGGAAAAACGACTGCTGTAGCGCAAAGTCAGAATTACACAAAAAAAGGAAGCAAATGGACAAGAACCTGCACTTCATTTTGCAGATATTTTCCCAACTACTGCAAATATAGATATGAAACTTATATGAATAGATAAAGGAACATGTGCCCTTTTTAACAAAACCAAGATTGCCAGATTTGGATACTTTTTAGACCTTTTATGCTCGAAATATATGAAGCATTCTCTCTACGGGAAAACCACTGCTGCAGTGCAAAGTCAGAATTACTCGAATATAGGAGGCAGTTGGAAGAAAAACCTGCACTTCCTTTTGCAAATATTTCCCCAATTACTGCAAATATATATAGGAAACTTATATGAATAGATAGAGGAACATGTGCCCTTTTAGACAAAACCAAGATTGTCAGATTTAGATACTTTTTAGACCTTTCATGCTCGAAGATATGAAGCATTCTCTTTACGGGAAAACGACTGCCGTAGCGCAAAGTCAGAATTACGCAAAAGTAGGAAGCAGTTGGACAAGAACCCGCACTTCCTTTTGCAGATATTTTCGTAACTACTGCAAATATAGATCTGAAACTTTTATGAATAGATAGAAGCAACACGTGCCCTTTTAGACTAAACCAAGTTTGCCAGATTTAGATACTTTTTAGACCTTTTACACTCCATCAAGCATTCTCTGTACAGGGAAAGGACCGCTATAGCGTTAATTCAGAATTACTCAAAAGTAGGAAGCAGTAGTACAAGAACCCGCACTTCCTTTTGCAGATATTTCTGTAACTGCTTCAAATATGGATATGAAACTTATATGAATAGATAGGAGCAACATGTGCCATTTTCAATGAAACCAAGATTGCCAGATTTAGATACTTTTAGACCAAATATGCTCGAATATATGAAAAATTTTCTATACGAGAAAACGACTGCTGTAGCTCAAAGTCAGAATTACGCAAAAGGAGGAAGCAGTTAGACAGGAACCCGCACTTCCTTTTGAAGATATTGTCGTAACTACTTCAAATATGGACATGAAATTTATATGAATGGATAGAACGACTTGTGCCCTTTCACATAACACCAAGATTGCCACATTTTGATAATTGTTAGACCTTTTACACTCCAATATATCAAGTATTCTCTGTACGGGAAAACGACCGCTACGGCACAAAGTCAGAATTACTCGCAAATAGGACGCAGTTGGACAAGAACCCCCACTTCATTTTGCAGTTATTTCCCGAACTACTGCAAATATAGATAGGAAACTTATATGAATAGATAGGAGCAACATGTGCCCTTTCAGATAACACTACGATTGCCAGATTTAGGTAATTTTTAGACCTTTTATGCTCGAATATATGAAGCATTCTCTCTACGGGAAAAGGGCCGCTACAGCGCAAAGTCAGAAAAAGGAAGCAAAAGTAGGAAGCAGTTGGACAAGAACCCGCACTTCCTTTTGCAGATATTTTCGTAATAACTTTAAATATGGATATGAAACTTATATGAATAGAAAGAGCAACATGTGCCCTTTCGGCTAACACCACGATTGCAAAATTTAGATACTTTTTTGACCTTTTATGCTCGAATATATGAAGCATTCTCTGCACGGGAAAACGACCGCTATAGCGCAAAGTCAGAATTACACAAAAGTAGCGTGCAGTTGGACAAGAACCCGCACTTCCTTTTGCAGATATTTTCGTAACTACTGCAAATATAGATATGAAACTTATATGAATAGATAGAAGAACATTTGCCCTTTTTACCAAAACCAAGATTGCCAGATTTAGATACTTTTTAGACCTTTTATGCTCGAATATATGAAACATTCTCTCTACGGGAAAACCACTGCTGCAGCGCAAAGGCAGAATTACTCCAATATAGGAGGCAGTTGGACAAGAACCCGCACTTCCTTTGCAGATATTTTCGTAACTACTTCAAAAATGGATATGAGACTTATATGAATAGGTAGTGGAACATGTGCCCTTTAAGACGAGACCAAGATTGTCAGATTTAGATATTTTTTAGACCTTTTATGCTCGAATATATGAAACATTATCTGTTCGGGAAAAGGACTGCTACAGCGAAAAGTCAGAATTAAGCAAAAGTACGAAGCAGTTGGACAAGTACCCGCACTTCCTTTGGAGATATTTTCGTAACTACTTCAAATATGGATATGAAACTTATATGAATAGCTAGTGGAACATGTGCCCTTTTAGACAAAACCAAGATTGTCAGATTTAGATACTTTTCAGACCTTTTATGCTCGAATATATGAAGCATTCTCTCCACGGGAAAACGACCACTATAGCGCAAAGTCAGAATTACACAAAAGTAGCATGCAGTTGGACAAGAACCTGCACTTCCTTTTGCAGATATTTTTTTGTAACTACTTCTAATATGGATAGGAGACTTATATGAATAGATAGAGCAACATGTGCCCTTTCAGATAACACCAAGATTGCCAGATTTTGATAATTTTTAGACCTTTTACACTCCAATA
The DNA here is from genome assembly GCF_054643075.1 of Acanthaster planci. Taxonomy (NCBI): domain Eukaryota; kingdom Metazoa; phylum Echinodermata; class Asteroidea; order Valvatida; family Acanthasteridae; genus Acanthaster; species Acanthaster planci. Next base: position 12,363,859 of record NC_141784.1, read on the forward strand.
TATCAAGCATTCTCTGTACGGGAAAAGGACCGCAACAACACAAAGTAAGAAATACTCGAAAATAGGAGGCCGTTGGACAAGAACCCGCACTTCCTTTTGCAGATATTTCCCCAACTACTGCAAATATAGATATGAAACTTATATGAATAGATAGACGAACATGTGCCCTTTCAGATAACACCAAAATTGCAAGATTTAGATAATTTTTAGAACATTTATGCTCGAATATATGGAGCATTCTCTCTACGGGAAAACTACTGCTGCAGCGCAAAGTCAGAATTATGCAAAAGTAGCTTACAGTTGGACAAGAACCCGCACTTCCTTTTGAAAATATTTTTGTAACTACTTCAAATATGGATATGAAACTTAAATGAATAGATAGGAGCAACATATGCCCTTTTAGATAACACCAAGATTGCCAGATTTAGCTACTTTTTAGACCTTTTATGCTCGAATATATAAAGCATTTTCTGTACGTGGAGCGACTGCAGTAGCGCAAAGTCAGAATTACGAAAATTAGGAAGCAGTTGGACAAGAACCTGCACTTCCTTTTGCAGATTTTTCCCCAACTACTGCAAATATAGATATGAAACTTATATGAATAGCTAGAGGAACATGTGCCCTTTTAGACGAAACCAAGATTGTCAGATTTAGATACTTTTTAGACCTTTTACACTCCATCAAGCATTCTCTCTACAGAAAAGGACAGCTATAGCGCTAAGTCAGAATTATGCAAAAGTAGGAAGCAGTTGGACAAGAACCCGCACTTCCTTTTGCAGATATTTCCGTAACTACTTCAAATATGTATATGAAACTTATATGATTAGATAGAGAAACATGTGCTCTTTCCGAAGACACTAAGATTGTCAGACTTCGATAATTTTTAGATCTTTTCACTCCAATATATCAAGCAATCTCTGTACGGGAAAAGGACCGCTAAAGTACAAAGTCTGAATTACTCGAAAATACGAGGCAGTTGGACAAGAACCCGCACTTCAATTTGCAGATATTTCCCCAACTACTGCAAATATAGATATGAAACTTATATGAATAGATGGAGGAACATGTGCCCTGTTAGACTAAACCAAGATTGTCAGATTTAGAAACTTTTTAGACCTTTTAAACTCGAATATATGAAGCATTCACTGTACGGGAAAACCACCACTATAGCGCAAAGTCAGAATTACACAAAAGTAGCATGCAGTTGGACAAGAACCTGCACTTCCTTTTGCAGATATTTTTTTGTAACTACTTCAAATATGGATAGGAGACTTATATGAATAGATAGAGCAACATGTGCCCTTTCAGATAACACCAAGATTTCCAGATTTTGATAATTTTTAGACCTTTTACATTCCAATATATCAAACATTCTTTGTACGGGAAAAGGACTGCTACAGCGCAAAGTCAGAATTACTCGAAAATAGGAGGCAGTTGGACAAGAACGCACACTTCCTTTTGCAGATATTTCCGTAACTACTACAAATATAGATATGAAACTTATATAAATAGATAGAGGAACATGTGCCCTTTCAGATAACACCAAGATTGCCAGATTTAGATAATTGTTAGACCTTTTATGCTCGAATATATGAAGCATTCTCTCTACGGGAAAACGACTGCTGTAGCGCCAAGTCAGAATTAAGCAAAAAGTAGGAAGCAGTTGGACAGGAACCCGCACTTCCTTTTGCAGATATTTTCGTAACTACTTCAAATATGGATATGAAACTTATATGAAAAGATAGAGCAACTTGTGTCCTTTCAGATAACACCAAGATTGCCAGATTTAGATACTTTTTAGACCTTTTATGCTCGAATATATAAAGCATTCTCTGTACGTGGAGCGACTGCAGTAGCGCAAAGTCAGAATTACGAAAATTAGGAAGCAGTTGGACAAGAACCTGCACTTCATTTTGAGGATATTTCCCAAACTACTTCAAAAATGGATATGAAACTTATATGAATAAATAGAGGAACATGTGCCCTTTTATACAAAACCAAGATTGTCAGATTTAGATACTTTTTAGACATTTTATGCTCCAATATATGAAGCATTCTCTCTACAGGACAACGACTGCTGTAGTGCAAAGTCAGAATTTGGCAAAAGTAGCATGCAGTTGGACAAGAACCCGCACTTCCTTTTGCAGATATTTTCTTAACTACTTCAAATATGGATATGAAACGTATATGATTAGATAACGCAACATGTGTTCTTTCCGAAGACACCAAGATTGCCAGATTTTGATAATTTTAGACCTTTTACACTCCAATATATCAAGCATTCTCTGTACGGGAAAAGGACCGCTATAGCGCAAAGTCAGAATTACTAGAAAATAAGAGGCAGTTGGACAAAAACCCGCACTTCCTTCTGCAGATATTTCCCCAACTA